>NW_026527077.1:10000-293252 GCF_027744825.2 Synchiropus splendidus
CTGAAAAGCGTTGTTGTGCATTGTGCCATAACTTTTCAGGAAAGCTTCAGAACATGAAATTTTAACCTCCCACTATAGCAGAAAGGGTCTTTCTAGTAGTTGCACATCAAATCTAAACTGTCTGAAGTGTTTTTCCAAAGTTATCAACACTTTTATGTTTGGCGTTCCGAAACCCACCTTATCTCAGGCTGAAAAGCGTTTTTACGCATTGTGCCATAACTTTTCAGGGAAGCTTCAGAACATGAAATTTTAACCTCCCACTATAGCAGAAAGGGTCTTTCTAGTAGGTGCACATCAAATCTAAGCTCTCTGAAGTGTTTTTCGAAAGTTATCAACACTTTTATGTTTGGCGTTCCGAAACCCACCTTATCTCAGGCTGAAAAGCGTTTTTGTGCATTGTGCCATAACTTTTCAGGGAAGCTTCAGAACATGAAATTTTAACCTCCCACTATAGCAGAAAGGGTCTTTCTAGTAGTTGCACATCAAATCTAAACTGTCTGAAGTGTTTTTCCAAAGTTATTAACACTTTTATGTTTGGCGTTCCGTAACCCACCTTATCTCAGGCTGAAAAGCGTTTTTGTGCATTGTGCCATAACTTTTCAGGGAAGCTTCAGAACATGAAATTTTAACCTCCCACTATAGCAGAAAGGGTCTTTCTAGTAGTTGCACATCAAATCTAAACTGTCTGAAGTGTTTTTCCAAAGTTATCAACACTTTTATGTTTGGCGTTCCGAAACCCACCTTATCTCAGGCTGAAAAGCGTTTTTGTGCATTGTGCCATAACTTTTCAGGGAAGCTTCAGAACATGAAATTTTAACCTCCCACTATAGCAGAAAGGGTCTTTCTAGTAGTTGCACATCAAATCTAAGCTGTCTGAAGTGTTTTTCAAAAGTTATCAACACTTTTATGTTTGGCGTTCCGAAACCCACCTTATCTCAGGCTGAAAAGCGTTTTTGTGCATTGTGCCATAACTTTTCAGGAAAGCTTCAGAACATGAAATTTTAACCTCCCACTATAGCAGAAAGGGTCGTTCTAGTAGTTGCACATCAAATCTAAACTGTCTGATGTGTTTTTCCAAAGTTATCAACACTTTTATGTTTGGCGTTCCGAAACCCACCTTATCTCAGGCTGAAAAGCGTTTTTACGCATTGTGCCATAACTTTTCAAGGAAGCTTCAGAACATGAAATTTTAACCTCCCACTATAGCAGAAAGGGTCTTTCTAGTAGGTGCACATCAAATCTAAGCTCTCTGAAGTGTTTTTCGAAAGTTATCAACACTTTTATGTTTGGCGTTCCGAAACCCACCTTATCTCAGGCTGAAAAGCGTTTTTGTGCATTGTGCCATAACTTTTCAGGGAAGCTTCAGAACATGAAATTTTAACCTCCCACTATAGCAGAAAGGGTCTTTCTAGTAGTTGCACATCAAATCTAAACTGTCTGAAGTGTTTTTCCAAAGTTATTAACACTTTTATGTTTGGCGTTCCGAAACCCACCTTATCTCAGGCTGAAAAGCGTTTTTGTGCATTGTGCCATAACTTTTCAGGGAAGCTTCAGAACATGAAATTTTAACCTCCCACTATAGCAGAAAGGGTCTTTCTAGTAGTTGCACATCAAATCTAAACTGTCTGAAGTGTTTTTCCAACGTTATCAACACTTTTATGTTTGGCGTTCCGAAACCCACCTTATCTCAGGCTGAAAAGCGTTTTTGTGCATTGTGCCATAACTTTTCAGGGAAGCTTCAGAACATGAAATTTTAACCTCCCACTATAGCAGAAAGGGTCTTTCTAGTAGTTGCACATCAAATCTAAGCTGTCTGAAGTGTTTTTCAAAAGTTATCAACACTTTTATGTTTGGCCTTCCGAAACCCACCTTATCTCAGGCTGAAAAGCGTTTTTGTGCATTGTGCCATAACTTTTCAGGAAAGCTTCAGAACATGAAATTTTAACCTCCCACTATAGCAGAAAGGGTCTTTCTAGTAGTTGCACATCAAATCTAAACTGTCTGAAGTGTTTTTCCAAAGTTATCAACACTTTTATGTTTGGCGTTCCGAAACCCACCTTATCTCAGGCTGAAAAGCGTTTTTACGCATTGTGCCATAACTTTTCAGGGAAGCTTCAGAACATGAAATTTTAACCTCCCACTATAGCAGAAAGGGTCTTTCTAGTAGGTGCACATCAAATCTAAGCTCTCTGAAGTGTTTTTCGAAAGTTATCAACACTTTTATGTTTGGCGTTCCGAAACCCACCTTATCTCAGGCTGAAAAGCGTTTTTGTGCATTGTGCCATAACTTTTCAGGAAAGCTTCAGAACATGAAATTTTAACCTCCCACTATAGCAGAAAGGGTCTTTCTAGTAGTTGCACATCAAATCTAAACTGTCTGAAGTGTTTTTCCAAAGTTATTAACACTTTTATGTTTGGCGTTCCGAAACCCACGTTATCTCAGGCTGAAAAGCGTTTTTGTGCATTGTGCCATAACTTTTCAGGGAAGCTTCAGAACATGAAATTTTAACCTCCCACTATAGCAGAAAGGGTCTTTCTAGTAGTTGCACATCAAATCTAAACTGTCTGAAGTGTTTTTCCAAAGTTATTAACACTTTTATTTTTGGCGTTCCGAAACCCACCTTATCTCAGGCTGAAAAGCGTTTTTGTGCATTGTGCCATAACTTTTCAGGGAAGCTTCAGAACATGAAATTTTAACCTCCCACTATAGCAGAAAGGGTCTTTCTAGTAGTTGCACATCAAATCTAAACTGTCTGAAGTGTTTTTCCAAAGTTATTAACACTTTTATTTTTGGCGTTCCGAAACCCACCTTATCTCAGGCTGAAAAGCGTTTTTGTGCATTGTGCCATAACTTTTCAGGGAAGCTTCAGAACATGAAATTTTAACCTCCCACTATAGCAGAAAGGGTCTTTCTAGTAGTTGCACATCAAATCTAAACTGTCTGAAGTGTTTTTCCAAAGTTATCAACACTTTTATGTTTGGCGTTCCGAAACCCACCTTATCTCAGGCTGAAAAGAGTTTTTGTGCATTGTGCCATAACTTTTCAGGGAAGCTTCAGAACATGAAATTTTAACCTCCCACTATAGCAGAAAGGGTCTTTCTAGTAGTTGCACATCAAATCTAAGCTGTCTGAAGTGTTTTTCAAAAGTTATCAACACTTTTATGTTTGGCGTTCCGAAACCCACCTTATCTCAGGCTGAAAAGCGTTTTTGTGCATTGTGCCATAACTTTTCAGGGAAGCTTCAGAACATGAAATTTTAACCTCCCACTATAGCAGAAAGGGTCTTTCTAGTAGTTGCACATCAAATCTAAACTGTCTGAAGTGTTTTTCCAAAGTTATTAACACTTTTATGTTTGGCGTTCCGAAACCCACCTTATCTCAGGCTGAAAAGCGTTTTTGTGCATTGTGCCATAACTTTTCAGGGAAGCTTCAGAACATGAAATTTTAACCTCCCACTATAGCAGAAAGGGTCTTTCTAGTAGTTGCACATCAAATCTAAACTGTCTGAAGTGTTTTTCCAAAGTTATTAACACTTTTATGTTTGGCGTTCCGAAACCCACCTTATCTCAGGCTGAAAAGCGTTTTTGTGCATTGTGCCATAACTTTTCAGGGAAGCTTCAGAACATGAAATTTTAACCTCCCACTATAGCAGAAAGGGTCTTTCTAGTAGTTGCACATCAAATCTAAACTGTCTGAAGTGTTTTTCCAAAGTTATCAACACTTTTATGTTTGGCTTTCCGAAACCCACCTTATCTCAGGCTGAAAAGCGTTTTTGTGCATTGTGCCATAACTTTTCAGGGAAGCTTCAGAACATGAAATTTTAACCTCCCACTATAGCAGAAAGGGTCTTTCTAGTAGTTGCACATCAAATCTAAGCTGTCTGAAGTGTTTTTCAAAAGTTATCAACACTTTTATGTTTGGCGTTCCGAAACCCACCTTATCTCAGGCTGAAAAGCGTTTTTGTGCATTGTGCCATAACTTTTCAGGAAAGCTTCAGAACATGAAATTTTAACCTCCCACTATAGCAGAAAGGGTCTTTCTAGTAGTTGCACATCAAATCTAAACTGTCTGAAGTGTTTTTCCAAAGTTATCAACACTTTTATGTTTGGCGTTCCGAAACCCACCTTATCTCAGGCTGAAAAGCGTTTTTACGCATTGTGCCATAACTTTTCAGGGAAGCTTCAGAACATGAAATTTTAACCTCCCACTATAGCAGAAAGGGTCTTTCTAGTAGGTGCACATCAAATCTAAGCTCTCTGAAGTGTTTTTCGAAAGTTATCAACACTTTTATGTTTGGCGTTCCGAAACCCACCTTATCTCAGGCTGAAAAGCGTTTTTGTGCATTGTGCCATAACTTTTCAGGAAAGCTTCAGAACATGAAATTTTAACCTCCCACTATAGCAGAAAGGGTCTTTCTAGTAGTTGCACATCAAATCTAAACTGTCTGAAGTGTTTTTCCAAAGTTATTAACACTTTTATGTTTGGCGTTCCGAAACCCACATTATCTCAGGCTGAAAAGCGTTTTTGTGCATTGTGCCATAACTTTTCAGGGAAGCTTCAGAACATGAAATTTTAACCTCCCACTATAGCAGAAAGGGTCTTTCTAGTAGTTGCACATCAAATCTAAACTGTCTGAAGTGTTTTTCCAAAGTTATTAACACTTTTATGTTTGGCGTTCCGAAACCCACCTTATCTCAGGCTGAAAAGCGTTTTTGTGCATTGTGCCATAACTTTTCAGGGAAGCTTCAGAACATGAAATTTTAACCTCCCACTATAGCAGAAAGGGTCTTTCTAGTAGTTGCACATCAAATCTAAGCTGTCTGAAGTGTTTTTCGAAAGTTATCAACACTTTTATGTTTGGCGTTCCGAAACCCACCTTATCTCAGGCTGAAAAGCGTTTTTGTGCATTGTGCCATAACTTTTCAGGGAAGCTTCAGAACATGAAATTTTAACCTCCCACTATAGCAGAAAGGGTCTTTCTAGTAGTTGCACATCAAATCTAAGCTGTCTGAAGTGTTTTTCCAAAGTTATCAACACTTTTATGTTTGGCGTTCCGAAACCCACCTTATCTCAGGCTGAAAAGCGTTTTTGTGCATTGTGCCATAACTTTTCAGGAAAGCTTCAGAACATGAAATTTTAACCTCCCACTATAGCAGAAAGGGTCTTTCTAGTAGTTGCACATCAAATCTAAACTGTCTGAAGTGTTTTTCCAAAGTTATCAACACTTTTATGTTTGGCGTTCCGAAACCCACCTTATCTCAGGCTGAAAAGCGTTTTTACGCATTGTGCCATAACTTTTCAGGGAAGCTTCAGAACATGAAATTTTAACCTCCCACTATAGCAGAAAGGGTCTTTCTAGTAGGTGCACGTCAAATCTAAGCTGTCTGAAGTGTTTTTCGAAAGTTATCAACACTTTTATGTTTGGCGTTCCGAAACCCACCTTATCTCAGGCTGAAAAGCGTTTTTGTGCATTGTGCCATAACTTTTCAGGGAAGCTTCAGAACATGAAATTTTAACCTCCCACTATAGCAGAAAGGGTCTTTCTAGTAGTTGCACATCAAATCTAAGCTGTCTGAAGTGTTTTTCCAAAGTTATCAACACTTTTATGTTTGGCGTTCCGAAACCCACCTTATCTCAGGCTGAAAAGCGTTTTTGTGCATTGTGCCATAACTTTTCAGGAAAGCTTCAGAACATGAAATTTTAACCTCCCACTATAGCAGAAAGGGTCTTTCTAGTAGTTGCACATCAAATCTAAACTGTCTGAAGTGTTTTTCCAAAGTTATCAACACTTTTATGTTTGGCGTTCCGAAACCCACCTTATCTCAGGCTGAAAAGCGTTTTTACGCATTGTGCCATAACTTTTCAGGGAAGCTTCAGAACATGAAATTTTAACCTCCCACTATAGCAGAAAGGGTCTTTCTAGTAGTTGCACATCAAATCTAAACTGTCTGAAGTGTTTTTCCAAAGTTATTAACACTTTTATGTTTGGCGTTCCGAAACCCACCTTATCTCAGGCTGAAAAGCGTTTTTGCGCATTGTGCCATAACTTTTCAGGGAAGCTTCAGAACATGAAATTTTAACCTCCCACTATAGCAGAAAGGGTCTTTCTAGTAGTAGCACATCAAATCTAAACTGTCTGAAGTGTTTTTCCAAAGTTATTAACACTTTTATGTTTGGCGTTCCGAAACCCACCTTATCTCAGGCTGAAAAGCGTTTTTGTGCATTGTGCCATAACTTTTCAGGGAAGCTTCAGAACATGAAATTTTAACCTCCCACTATAGCAGAAAGGGTCTTTCTAGTAGTTGCACATCAAATCTAAACTGTCTGAAGTGTTTTTCCAAAGTTATCAACACTTTTATGTTTGGCGTTCCGAAACCCACCTTATCTCAGGCTGAAAAGCGTTTTTACGCATTGTGCCATAACTTTTCAGGGAAGCTTCAGAACATGAAATTTTAACCTCCCACTATAGCAGAAAGGGTCTTTCTAGTAGGTGCACATCAAATCTAAGCTGTCTGAAGTGTTTTTCCAAAGTTATTAACACTTTTATGTTTGGCGTTCCGAAACCCACCTTATCTCGGGCTGAAAAGCGTTTTTGTGCATTGTGCCATAACTTTTCAGGGAAGCTTCAGAACATGAAATTTTAACCTCCCACTATAGCAGAAAGGGTCTTTCTAGTAGTTGCACATCAAATCTAAACTGTCTGAAGTGTTTTTCCAAAGTTATTAACACTTTTATGTTTGGCGTTCCGAAACCCACCTTATCTCGGGCTGAAAAGCGTTTTTGTGCATTGTGCCATAACTTTTCAGGGAAGCTTCAGAACATGAAATTTTAACCTCCCACTATAGCAGAAAGGGTCTTTCTAGTAGTTGCACATCAAATCTAAACTGTCTAAAGTGTTTTTCCAAAGTTATTAACACTTTTATGTTTGGCGTTCCGAAACCCACCTTATCTCAGGCTGAAAAGCGTTTTTGTGCATTGTGCCATAACTTTTCAGGGAAGCTTCAGAACATGAAATTTTAACCTCCCACTATAGCAGAAAGGGTCTTTCTAGTAGTTGCACATCAAATCTAAACTGTCTGAAGTGTTTTTCCAAAGTTATCAACACTTTTATGTTTGGCGTTCCGAAACCCACCTTATCTCAGGCTGAAAAGCGTTTTTACGCATTGTGCCATAACTTTTCAGGGAAGCTTCAGAACATGAAATTTTAACCTCCCACTATAGCAGAAAGGGTCTTTCTAGTAGGTGCACATCAAATCTAAGCTTTCTGAAGTGTTTTTCCAAAGTTATTAACACTTTTATGTTTGGCGTTCCGAAACCCACCTTATCTCGGGCTGAAAAGCGTTTTTGTGCATTGTGCCATAACTTTTCAGGGAAGCTTCAGAACATGAAATTTTAACCTCCCACTATAGCAGAAAGGGTCTTTCTAGTAGTTCCACATCAAATCTAAACTGTCTGAAGTGTTTTTCCAAAGTTATTAACACTTTTATGTTTGGCGTTCCGAAACCCACCTTATCTCAGGCTGAAAAGCGTTTTTGTGCATTGTGCCATAACTTTTCAGGGAAGCTTCAGAACATGAAATTTTAACCTCCCACTATAGCAGAAAGGGTCTTTCTAGTAGTTGCACATCAAATCTAAACTGTCTGAAGTGTTTTTCCAAAGTTATCAACACTTTTATGTTTGGCGTTCCGAAACCCACCTTATCTCAGGCTGAAAAGCGTTTTTACGCATTGTGCCATAACTTTTCAGGGAAGCTTCAGAACATGAAATTTTAACCTCCCACTATAGCAGAAAGGGTCTTTCTAGTAGTTGCACATCAAATCTAAACTGTCTGAAGTGTTTTTCCAAAGTTATTAACACTTTTATGTTTGGCGTTCCGAAACCCACCTTATCTCAGGCTGAAAAGCGTTTTTGTGCATTGTGCCATAACTTTTCAGGAAAGCTTCAGAACATGAAATTTTAACCTCCCACTATAGCAGAAAGGGTCTTTCTAGTAGTTGCACATCAGATCTAAACTGTCTGAAGTGTTTTTCCAAAGTTATCAACACTTTTATGTTTGGCGTTCCGAAACCCACCTTATCTCAGGCTGAAAAGCGTTTTTACGCATTGTGCCATAACTTTTCAGGGAAGCTTCAGAACATGAAATTTTAACCTCCCACTATAGCAGAAAGGGTCTTTCTAGTAGGTGCACATCAAATCTAAGCTGTCTGAAGTGTTTTTCGAAAGTTATTAACACTTTTATGTTTGGCGTTCCGAAACCCACCTTATCTCAGGCTGAAAAGCGTTTTTGTGCATTGTGCCATAACTTTTCAGGGAAGCTTCAGAACATGACATTTTAACCTCCCACTATAGCAGAAAGGGTCTTTCTAGTAGTTGCACATCAAATCTAAGCTGTCTGAAGTGTTTTTCAAAAGTTATCAACACTTTTATGTTTGGCGTTCCGAAACCCACCTTATCTCAGGCTGAAAAGCGTTTTTGTGCATTGTGCCATAACTTTTCAGGAAAGCTTCAGAACATGAAATTTTAACCTCCCACTATAGCAGAAAGGGTCTTTCTAGTAGTTGCACATCAAATCTAAACTGTCTGAAGTGTTTTTCCAAAGTTATCAACACTTTTATGTTTGGCGTTCCGAAACCCACCTTATCTCAGTCTGAAAAGCGTTTTTACGCATTGTGCCATAACTTTTCAGGGAAGCTTCAGAACATGAAATTTTAACCTCCCACTATAGCAGAAAGGGTCTTTCTAGTAGTTGCACATCAAATCTAAACTGTCTGAAGTGTTTTTCCAAAGTTATTAACACTTTTATGTTTGGCTTTCCGAAACCCACCTTATCTCAGGCTGAAAAGCGTTTTTGTGCATTGTGCCATAACTTTTCAGGGAAGCTTCAGAACATGAAATTTTAACCTCCCACTATAGCAGAAAGGGTCTTTCTAGTAGTTGCACATCAAATCTAAGCTGTCTGAAGTGTTTTTCAAAAGTTATCAACACTTTTATGTTTGGCGTTCCGAAACCCACCTTATCTCAGGCTGAAATGCGTTTTTGTGCATTGTGCCATAACTTTTCAGGAAAACTTCAGAACATGAAATTTTAACCTCCCACTATAGCAGAAAGGGTCTTTCTAGTAGTTGCACATCAAATCTAAACTGTCTGAAGTGTTTTTCCAAAGTTATCAACACTTTTATGTTTGGCGTTCCGAAACCCACCTTATCTCAGGCTGAAAAGCGTTTTTACGCATTGTGCCATAACTTTTCAGGGAAGCTTCAGAACATGAAATTTTAACCTCCCACTATAGCAGAAAGGGTCTTTCTAGTAGGTGCACATCAAATCTAAGCTCTCTGAAGTGTTTTTCGAAAGTTATCAACACTTTTATGTTTGGCGTTCCGAAACCCACCTTATCTCAGGCTGAAAAGCGTTTTTGTGCATTGTGCCATAACTTTTCAGGAAAGCTTCAGAACATGAAATTTTAACCTCCCACTACAGCAGAAAGGGTCTTTCTAGTAGTTGCACATCAAATCTAAACTGTCTGAAGTGTTTTTCCAAAGTTATCAACACTTTTATGTTTGGCGTTCCGAAACCCACCTTATCTCAGGCTGAAAAGCGTTTTTACGCATTGTGCCATAACTTTTCAGGGAAGCTTCAGAACATGAAATTTTAACCTCCCACTATAGCAGAAAGGGTCTTTCTAGTAGTTGCACATCAAATCTAAACTGTCTGAAGTGTTTTTCCAAAGTTATTAACACTTTTATGTTTGGCGTTCCGAAACCCACCTTATCTCAGGCTGAAAAGCGTTTTTGTGCATTGTGCCATAACTTTTCAGGAAAGCTTCAGAACATGAAATTTTAACCTCCCACTATAGCAGAAAGGGTCTTTCTAGTAGTTGCACATCAGATCTAAACTGTCTGAAGTGTTTTTCCAAAGTTATCAACACTTTTATGTTTGGCGTTCCGAAACCCACCTTATCTCAGGCTGAAAAGCGTTTTTACGCATTGTGCCATAACTTTTCAGGGAAGCTTCAGAACATGAAATTTTAACCTCCCACTATAGCAGAAAGGGTCTTTCTAGTAGGTGCACATCAAATCTAAGCTGTCTGAAGTGTTTTTCGAAAGTTATTAACACTTTTATGTTTGGCGTTCCGAAACCCACCTTATCTCAGGCTGAAAAGCGTTTTTGTGCATTGTGCCATAACTTTTCAGGGAAGCTTCAGAACATGACATTTTAACCTCCCACTATAGCAGAAAGGGTCTTTCTAGTAGTTGCACATCAAATCTAAGCTGTCTGAAGTGTTTTTCAAAAGTTATCAACACTTTTATGTTTGGCGTTCCGAAACCCACCTTATCTCAGGCTGAAAAGCGTTTTTGTGCATTGTGCCATAACTTTTCAGGAAAGCTTCAGAACATGAAATTTTAACCTCCCACTATAGCAGAAAGGGTCTTTCTAGTAGTTGCACATCAAATCTAAACTGTCTGAAGTGTTTTTCCAAAGTTATCAACACTTTTATGTTTGGCGTTCCGAAACCCACCTTATCTCAGTCTGAAAAGCGTTTTTACGCATTGTGCCATAACTTTTCAGGGAAGCTTCAGAACATGAAATTTTAACCTCCCACTATAGCAGAAAGGGTCTTTCTAGTAGTTGCACATCAAATCTAAACTGTCTGAAGTGTTTTTCCAAAGTTATTAACACTTTTATGTTTGGCTTTCCGAAACCCACCTTATCTCAGGCTGAAAAGCGTTTTTGTGCATTGTGCCATAACTTTTCAGGGAAGCTTCAGAACATGAAATTTTAACCTCCCACTATAGCAGAAAGGGTCTTTCTAGTAGTTGCACATCAAATCTAAGCTGTCTGAAGTGTTTTTCAAAAGTTATCAACACTTTTATGTTTGGCGTTCCGAAACCCACCTTATCTCAGGCTGAAATGCGTTTTTGTGCATTGTGCCATAACTTTTCAGGAAAGCTTCAGAACATGAAATTTTAACCTCCCACTATAGCAGAAAGGGTCTTTCTAGTAGTTGCACATCAAATCTAAACTGTCTGAAGTGTTTTTCCAAAGTTATCAACACTTTTATGTTTGGCGTTCCGAAACCCACCTTATCTCAGGCTGAAAAGCGTTTTTACGCATTGTGCCATAACTTTTCAGGGAAGCTTCAGAACATGAAATTTTAACCTCCCACTATAGCAGAAAGGGTCTTTCTAGTAGGTGCACATCAAATCTAAGCTCTCTGAAGTGTTTTTCGAAAGTTATCAACACTTTTATGTTTGGCGTTCCGAAACCCACCTTATCTCAGGCTGAAAAGCGTTTTTGTGCATTGTGCCATAACTTTTCAGGAAAGCTTCAGAACATGAAATTTTAACCTCCCACTACAGCAGAAAGGGTCTTTCTAGTAGTTGCACATCAAATCTAAACTGTCTGAAGTGTTTTTCCAAAGTTATTAACACTTTTATGTTTGGCGTTCCGAAACCCACCTTATCTCAGGCTGAAAAGCGTTTTTGTGCATTGTGCCATAACTTTTCAGGGAAGCTTCAGAACATGAAATTTTAACCTCCCACTATAGCAGAAAGGGTCTTTCTAGTAGTTGCACATCAAATCTAAACTGTCTGATATGTTTTTCCAAAGTTATTAACACTTTTATGTTTGGCGTTCCGAAACCCACCTTATCTCAGGCTGAAAAGCGTTTTTGTGCATTGTGCCATAACTTTTCAGGGAAGCTTCAGAACATGAAATTTTAACCTCCCACTATAGCAGAAAGGGTCTTTCTAGTAGTTGCACATCAAATCTAAACTGTCTGAAGTGTTTTTCCAAAGTTATTAACACTTTTATGTTTGGCGTTCCGAAACCCACCTTATCTCAGGCTGAAAAGCGTTTTTGTGCATTGTGCCATAACTTTTCAGGGAAGCTTCAGAACATGAAATTTTAACCTCCCACTATAGCAGAAAGGGTCTTTCTAGTAGTTGCACATCAAATCTAAACTGTCTGAAGTGTTTTTCCAAAGTTATCAACACTTTTATGTTTGGCTTTCCGAAACCCACCTTATCTCAGGCTGAAAAGCGTTTTTGTGCATTGTGCCATAACTTTTCAGGGAAGCTTCAGAACATGAAATTTTAACCTCCCACTATAGCAGAAAGGGTCTTTCTAGTAGTTGCACATCAAATCTAAGCTGTCTGAAGTGTTTTTCAAAAGTTATCAACACTTTTATGTTTGGCGTTCCGAAACCCACCTTATCTCAGGCTGAAAAGCGTTTTTGTGCATTGTGCCATAACTTTTCAGGAAAGCTTCAGAACATGAAATTTTAACCTCCCACTATAGCAGAAAGGGTCTTTCTAGTAGTTGCACATCAAATCTAAACTGTCTGAAGTGTTTTTCCAAAGTTATCAACACTTTTATGTTTGGCGTTCCGAAACCCACCTTATCTCAGGCTGAAAAGCGTTTTTACGCATTGTGCCATAACTTTTCAGGGAAGCTTCAGAACATGAAATTTTAACCTCCCACTATAGCAGAAAGGGTCTTTCTAGTAGGTGCACATCAAATCTAAGCTCTCTGAAGTGTTTTTCGAAAGTTATCAACACTTTTATGTTTGGCGTTCCGAAACCCACCTTATCTCAGGCTGAAAAGCGTTTTTGTGCATTGTGCCATAACTTTTCAGGAAAGCTTCAGAACATGAAATTTTAACCTCCCACTATAGCAGAAAGGGTCTTTCTAGTAGTTGCACATCAAATCTAAACTGTCTGAAGTGTTTTTCCAAAGTTATTAACACTTTTATGTTTGGCGTTCCGAAACCCACCTTATCTCAGGCTGAAAAGCGTTTTTGTGCATTGTGCCATAACTTTTCAGGGAAGCTTCAGAACATGAAATTTTAACCTCCCACTATAGCAGAAAGGGTCTTTCTAGTAGTTGCACATCAAATCTAAACTGTCTGAAGTGTTTTTCCAAAGTTATTAACACTTTTATGTTTGGCGTTCCGAAACCCACCTTATCTCAGGCTGAAAAGCGTTTTTGTGCATTGTGCCATAACTTTTCAGGGAAGCTTCAGAACATGAAATTTTAACCTCCCACTATAGCAGAAAGGGTCTTTCTAGTAGTTGCACATCAAATCTAAGCTGTCTGAAGTGTTTTTCGAAAGTTATCAACACTTTTATGTTTGGCGTTCCGAAACCCACCTTATCTCAGGCTGAAAAGCGTTTTTGTGCATTGTGCCATAACTTTTCGGGGAAGCTTCAGAACATGAAATTTTAACCTCCCACTATAGCAGAAAGGGTCTTTCTAGTAGTTGCACATCAAATCTAAGCTGTCTGAAGTGTTTTTCCAAAGTTATCAACACTTTTATGTTTGGCGTTCCGAAACCCACCTTTTCTCAGGCTGAAAAGCGTTTTTGTGCATTGTGCCATAACTTTTCAGGAAAGCTTCAGAACATGAAATTTTAACCTCCCACTATAGCAGAAAGGGTCTTTCTAGTAGTTGCACATCAAATCTAAACTGTCTGAAGTGTTTTTCCAAAGTTATCAACACTTTTATGTTTGGCGTTCCGAAACCCACCTTATCTCAGGCTGAAAAGCGTTTTTACGCATTGTGCCATAACTTTTCAGGGAAGCTTCAGAACATGAAATTTTAACCTCCCACTATAGCAGAAAGGGTCTTTCTAGTAGGTGCACGTCAAATCTAAGCTGTCTGAAGTGTTTTTCGAAAGTTATCAACACTTTTATGTTTGGCGTTCCGAAACCCACCTTATCTCAGGCTGAAAAGCGTTTTTGTGCATTGTGCCATAACTTTTCAGGGAAGCTTCAGAACATGAAATTTTAACCTCCCACTATAGCAGAAAGGGTCTTTCTAGTAGTTGCACATCAAATCTAAGCTGTCTGAAGTGTTTTTCCAAAGTTATCAACACTTTTATGTTTGGCTTTCCGAAACCCACCTTATCTCAGGCTGAAAAGCGTTTTTACGCATTGTGCCATAACTTTTCAGGGAAGCTTCAGAACATGAAATTTTAACCTCCCACTATAGCAGAAAGGGTCTTTCTAGTAGTTGCACATCAAATCTAAACTGTCTGAAGTGTTTTTCCAAAGTTATTAACACTTTTATGTTTGGCGTTCCGAAACCCACCTTATCTCAGGCTGAAAAGCGTTTTTGTGCATTGTGCCATAACTTTTCAGGGAAGCTTCAGAACATGAAATTTTAACCTCCCACTATAGCAGAAAGGGTCTTTCTAGTAGGTGCACATCAAATCTAAGCTGTCTGAAGTGTTTTTCCAAAGTTATTAACACTTTTATGTTTGGCGTTCCGAAACCCACCTTATCTCAGGCTGAAAAGCGTTTTTGTGCATTGTGCCATAACTTTTCAGGGAAGCTTCAGAACATGAAATTTTAACCTCCCACTATAGCAGAAAGGGTCTTTCTAGTAGGTGCACATCAAATCTAAGCTGTCTGAAGTGTTTTTCGAAAGTTATCAACACTTTTATGTTTGGCGTTCCGAAACCCACCTTATCTCAGGCTGAAAAGCGTTTTTGTGCATTGTGCCATAACTTTTCAGGGAAGCTTCAGAACATGAAATTTTAACCTCCCACTATAGCAGAAAGGGTCTTTCTAGTAGTTGCACATCAAATCTAAGCTGTCTGAAGTGTTTTTCCAAAGTTATCAACACTTTTATGTTTGGCGTTCCGAAACCCACCTTATCTCAGGCTGAAAAGCGTTTTTGTGCATTGTGCCATAACTTTTCAGGAAAGCTTCAGAACATGAAATTTTAACCTCCCACTATAGCAGAAAGGGTCTTTCTAGTAGTTGCACATCAAATCTAAACTGTCTGAAGTGTTTTTCCAAAGTTATTAACACTTTTATGTTTGGCGTTCCGAAACCCACCTTATCTCAGGCTGAAAAGCGTTTTTGTGCATTGTGCCATAACTTTTCAGGAAAGCTTCAGAACATGAAATTTTAACCTCCCACTATAGCAGAAAGGGTCTTTCTAGTAGTTGCACATCAAATCTAAACTGTCTGAAGTGTTTTTCCAAAGTTATTAACACTTTTATGTTTGGCTTTCCGAAACCCACCTTATCTCAGGCTGAAAAGCGTTTTTGTGCATTGTGCCATAACTTTTCAGGGAAGCTTCAGAACATGAAATTTTAACCTCCCACTATAGCAGATAGGGTCTTTCTAGTAGTTGCACATCAAATCTAAGCTGTCTGAAGTGTTTTTCAAAAGTTATCAACACTTTTATGTTTGGCGTTCCGAAACCCACCTTATCTCAGGCTGAAAAGCGTTTTTGTGCATTGTGCCATAACTTTTCAGGAAAGCTTCAGAACATGAAATTTTAACCTCCCACTGTAGCAGAAAGGGTCTTTCTAGTAGTTGCACATCAAATCTAAACTGTCTGAAGTGTTTTTCCAAAGTTATCAACACTTTTATGTTTGGCGTTCCGAAACCCACCTTATCTCAGGCTGAAAAGCGTTTTTACGCATTGTGCCATAACTTTTCAGGGAAGCTTCAGAACATGAAATTTTAACCTCCCACTATAGCAGAAAGGGTCTTTCTAGTAGGTGCACATCAAATCTAAGCTCTCTGAAGTGTTTTTCGAAAGTTATCAACACTTTTATGTTTGGCGTTCCGAAACCCACCTTATCTCAGGCTGAAAAGCGTTTTTGTGCATTGTGCCATAACTTTTCAGGAAAGCTTCAGAACATGAAATTTTAACCTCCCACTACAGCAGAAAGGGTCTTTCTAGTAGTTGCACATCAAATCTAAACTGTCTGAAGTGTTTTTCCAAAGTTATTAACACTTTTATGTTTGGCGTTCCGAAACCCACCTTATCTCAGGCTGAAAAGCGTTTTTGTGCATTGTGCCATAACTTTTCAGGGAAGCTTCAGAACATGAAATTTTAACCTCCCACTATAGCAGAAAGGGTCTTTCTAGTAGTTGCACATCAAATCTAAACTGTCTGATATGTTTTTCCAAAGTTATTAACACTTTTATGTTTGGCGTTCCGAAACCCACCTTATCTCAGGCTGAAAAGCGTTTTTGTGCATTGTGCCATAACTTTTCAGGGAACCTTCAGAACATGAAATTTTAACCTCCCACTATAGCAGAAAGGGTCTTTCTAGTAGTTGCACATCAAATCTAAACTGTCTGAAGTGTTTTTCCAAAGTTATCAACACTTTTATGTTTGGCGTTCCGAAACCCACCTTATCTCAGGCTGAAAAGCGTTTTTGCGCATTGTGCCATAACTTTTCAGGGAAGCTTCAGAACATGAAATTTTAACCTCCCACTATAGCAGAAAGGGTCTTTCTAGTAGGTGCACATCAAATCTAAGCTGTCTGAAGTGTTTTTCGAAAGTTATCAACACTTTTATGTTTGGCGTTCCGAAACCCACCTTATCTCAGGCTGAAAAGCGTTTTTGTGCATTGTGCCATAACTTTTCAGGGAAGCTTCAGAACATGAAATTTTAACCTCCCACTATAGCAGAAAGGGTCTTTCTAGTAGTTGCACATCAAATCTAAGCTGTCTGAAGTGTTTTTCCAAAGTTATCAACACTTTTATGTTTGGCGTTCCGAAACCCACCTTATCTCAGGCTGAAAAGCGTTTTTGTGCATTGTGCCATAACTTTTCAGGAAAGCTTCAGAACATGAAATTTTAACCTCCCACTATAGCAGAAAGGGTCTTTCTAGTAGTTGCACATCAAATCTAAGCTGTCTGAAGTGTTTTTCGAAAGTTATCAACACTTTTATGTTTGGCGTTCCGAAACCCACCTTATCTCAGGCTGAAAAGCGTTTTTGTGCATTGTGCCATAACTTTTCAGGGAAGCTTCAGAACATGAAATTTTAACCTCCCACTATAGCAGAAAGGGTCTTTCTAGTAGCTGCACATCAAATCTAAGCTGTCTGAAGTGTTTTTCCAAAGTTATCAACACTTTTATGTTTGGCGTTCCGAAACCCACCTTATCTCAGGCTGAAAAGCGTTTTTGTGCATTGTGCCATAACTTTTCAGGGAAGCTTCAGAACATGAAATTTTAACCTCCCACTATAGCAGAAAGGGTCTTTCTAGTAGGTGCACATCAAATCTAAGCTGTCTGAAGTGTTTTTCGAAAGTTATCAACACTTTTATGTTTGGCGTTCCGAAACCCACCTTATCTCAGGCTGAAAAGCGTTTTTGTGCATTGTGCCATAACTTTTCAGGGAAGCTTCAGAACATGAAATTTTAACCTCCCACTATAGCAGAAAGGGTCTTTCTAGTAGTTGCACATCAAATCTAAGCTGTCTGAAGTGTTTTTCCAAAGTTATCAACACTTTTATGTTTGGCGTTCCGAAACCCACCTTATCTCAGGCTGAAAAGCGTTTTTGTGCATTGTGCCATAACTTTTCAGGAAAGCTTCAGAACATGAAATTTTAACCTCCCACTATAGCAGAAAGGGTCTTTCTAGTAGTTGCACATCAAATCTAAACTGTCTGAAGTGTTTTTCCAAAGTTATCAACACTTTTATGTTTGGCGTTCCGAAACCCACCTTATCTCAGGCTGAAAAGCGTTTTTACGCATTGTGCCATAACTTTTCAGGGAAGCTTCAGAACATGAAATTTTAACCTCCCACTATAGCAGAAAGGGTCTTTCTAGTAGGTGCACATCAAATCTAAGCTGTCTGAAGTGTTTTTCGAAAGTTATCAACACTTTTATGTTTGGCGTTCCGAAACCCACCTTATCTCAGGCTGAAAAGCGTTTTTGTGCATTGTGCCATAACTTTTCAGGGAAGCTTCAGAACATGAAATTTTAACCTCCCACTATAGCAGAAAGGGTCTTTCTAGTAGTTGCACATCAAATCTAAGCTGTCTGAAGTGTTTTTCAAAAGTTATCAACACTTTTATGTTTGGCGTTCCGAAACCCACCTTATCTCAGGCTGAAAAGCGTTTTTGTGCATTGTGCCATAACTTTTCAGGAAAGCTTCAGAACATGAAATTTTACCCTCCCACTATAGCAGAAAGGGTCTTTCTAGTAGTTGCACATCAAATCTAAACTGTCTGAAGTGTTTTTCCAAAGTTATCAACACTTTTATGTTTGGCGTTCCGAAACCCACCTTATCTCAGGCTGAAAAGCGTTTTTACGCATTGTGCCATAACTTTTCAGGGAAGCTTCAGAACATGAAATTTTAACCTCCCACTATAGCAGAAAGGGTCTTTCTAGTAGGTGCACATCAAATCTAAGCTCTCTGAAGTGTTTTTCGAAAGTTATCAACACTTTTATGTTTGGCGTTCCGAAACCCACCTTATCTCAGGCTGAAAAGCGTTTTTGTGCATTGTGCCATAACTTTTCAGGGAAGCTTCAGAACATGAAATTTTAACCTCCCACTATAGCAGAAAGGGTCTTTCTAGTAGTTGCACATCAAATCTAAACTGTCTGAAGTGTTTTTCCAAAGTTATTAACACTTTTATGTTTGGCGTTCCGAAACCCACCTTATCTCAGGCTGAAAAGCGTTTTTGTGCATTGTGCCATAACTTTTCAGGGAAGCTTCAGAACATGAAATTTTAACCTCCCACTATAGCAGAAAGGGTCTTTCTAGTAGTTGCACATCAAATCTAAACTGTCTGAAGTGTTTTTCCAAAGTTATTAACACTTTTATGTTTGGCGTTCCGAAACCCACCTTATCTCAGGCTGAAAAGCGTTTTTGTGCATTGTGCCATAACTTTTCAGGGAAGCTTCAGAACATGAAATTTTAACCTCCCACTATAGCAGAAAGGGTCTTTCTAGTAGTTGCACATCAAATCTAAACTGTCTAAAGTGTTTTTCCAAAGTTATTAACACTTTTATGTTTGGCGTTCCGAAACCCACCTTATCTCAGGCTGAAAAGCGTTTTTGTGCATTGTGCCATAACTTTTCAGGGAAGCTTCAGAACATGAAATTTTAACCTCCCACTATAGCAGAAAGGGTCTTTCTAGTAGTTGCACATCAAATCTAAACTGTCTGAAGTGTTTTTCCAAAGTTATCAACACTTTTATGTTTGGCGTTCCGAAACCCACCTTATCTCAGGCTGAAAAGCGTTTTTACGCATTGTGCCATAACTTTTCAGGGAAGCTTCAGAACATGAAATTTTAACCTCCCACTATAGCAGAAAGGGTCTTTCTAGTAGTTGCACATCAAATCTAAACTGTCTGAAGTGTTTTTCCAAAGTTATTAACACTTTTATGTTTGGCGTTCCGAAACCCACCTTATCTCAGGCTGAAAAGCGTTTTTGTGCATTGTGCCATGACTTTTCAGGAAAGCTTCAGAACATGAAATTTTAACCTCCCACTATAGCAGAAAGGGTCTTTCTAGTAGTTGCACATCAAATCTAAACTGTCTGAAGTGTTTTTCCAAAGTTATCAACACTTTTATGTTTGGCGTTCCGAAACCCACCTTATCTCAGGCTGAAAAGCGTTTTTACGCATTGTGCCATAACTTTTCAGGGAAGCTTCAGAACATGAAATTTTAACCTCCCACTATAGCAGAAAGGGTCTTTCTAGTAGGTGCACATCAAATCTAAGCTGTCTGAAGTGTTTTTCGAAAGTTATTAACACTTTTATGTTTGGCGTTCCGAAACCCACCTTATCTCAGGCTGAAAAGCGTTTTTGTGCATTGTGCCATAACTTTTCAGGGAAGCTTCAGAACATGACATTTTAACCTCCCACTATAGCAGAAAGGGTCTTTCTAGTAGTTGCACATCAAATCTAAGCTGTCTGAAGTGTTTTTCAAAAGTTATCAACACTTTTATGTTTGGCGTTCCGAAACCCACCTTATCTCAGGCTGAAAAGCGTTTTTGTGCATTGTGCCATAACTTTTCAGGAAAGCTTCAGAACATGAAATTTTAACCTCCCACTATAGCAGAAAGGGTCTTTCTAGTAGTTGCACATCAAATCTAAACTGTCTGAAGTGTTTTTCCAAAGTTATCAACACTTTTATGTTTGGCGTTCCGAAACCCACCTTATCTCAGGCTGAAAAGCGTTTTTACGCATTGTGCCATAACTTTTCAGGGAAGCTTCAGAACATGAAATTTTAACCTCCCACTATAGCAGAAAGGGTCTTTCTAGTAGTTGCACATCAAATCTAAACTGTCTGAAGTGTTTTTCCAAAGTTATTAACACTTTTATGTTTGGCTTTCCGAAACCCACCTTATCTCTGGCTGAAAAGCGTTTTTGTGCATTGTGCCATAACTTTTCAGGGAAGCTTCAGAACATGAAATTTTAACCTCCCACTATAGCAGAAAGGGTCTTTCTAGTAGTTGCACATCAAATCTAAACTGTCTGAAGTGTTTTTCCAAAGTTATCAACACTTTTATGTTTGGCGTTCCGAAACCCACCTTATCTCAGGCTGAAAAGCGTTTTTACGCATTGTGCCATAACTTTTCAGGGAAGCTTCAGAACATGAAATTTTAACCTCCCACTATAGCAGAAAGGGTCTTTCTAGTAGGTGCACATCAAATCTAAGCTCTCTGAAGTGTTTTTCGAAAGTTATCAACACTTTTATGTTTGGCGTTCCGAAACCCACCTTATCTCAGGCTGAAAAGCGTTTTTGTGCATTGTGCCATAACTTTTCAGGAAAGCTTCAGAACATGAAATTTTAACCTCCCACTACAGCAGAAAGGGTCTTTCTAGTAGTTGCACATCAAATCTAAACTGTCTGAAGTGTTTTTCCAAAGTTATTAACACTTTTATGTTTGGCGTTCCGAAACCCACCTTATCTCAGGCTGAAAAGCGTTTTTGTGCATTGTGCCATAACTTTTCAGGGAAGCTTCAGAACATGAAATTTTAACCTCCCACTATAGCAGAAAGGGTCTTTCTAGTAGTTGCACATCAAATCTAAACTGTCTGATATGTTTTTCCAAAGTTATTAACACTTTTATGTTTGGCGTTCCGAAACCCACCTTATCTCAGGCTGAAAAGCGTTTTTGTGCATTGTGCCATAACTTTTCAGGGAACCTTCAGAACATGAAATTTTAACCTCCCACTATAGCAGAAAGGGTCTTTCTAGTAGTTGCACATCAAATCTAAACTGTCTGAAGTGTTTTTCGAAAGTTATCAACACTTTTATGTTTGGCGTTCCGAAACCCACCTTATCTCAGGCTGAAAAGCGTTTTTGTGCATTGTGCCATAACTTTTCAGGGAAGCTTCAGAACATGAAATTTTAACCTCCCACTATAGCAGAAAGGGTCTTTCTAGTAGTTGCACATCAAATCTAAGCTGTCTGAAGTGTTTTTCCAAAGTTGTCAACACTTTTATGTTTGGCCTTCCGAAATCCACCTTATCTCAGGCTGAAAAGCGTTTTTGTGCATTGTGCCATAACTTTTCAGGAAAGCTTCAGAACATGAAATTTTAACCTCCCACTATAGCAGAAAGGGTCTTTCTAGTAGTTGCACATCAAATCTAAGCTCTCTGAAGTGTTTTTCGAAAGTTATCAACACTTTTATGTTTGGCGTTCCGAAACCCACCTTATCTCAGGCTGAAAAGCGTTTTTGTGCATTGTGCCATAACTTTTCAGGGAAGCTTCAGAACATGAAATTTTAACCTCCCACTATAGCAGAAAGGGTCTCTCTAGTAGTTGCACATCAAATCTAAACTGTCTGAAGTGTTTTTCGAAAGTTATCAACACTTTTATGTTTGGCGTTCCGAAACCCACCTTATCTCAGGCTGAAAAGCGTTTTTGTGCATTGTGCCATAACTTTTCAGGAAAGCTTCAGAACATGAAATTTTAACCTCCCACTACAGCAGAAAGGGTCTTTCTAGTAGTTGCACATCAAATCTAAACTGTCTGAAGTGTTTTTCCAAAGTTATTAACACTTTTATGTTTGGCGTTCCGAAACCCACCTTATCTCAGGCTGAAAAGCGTTTTTGTGCATTGTGCCATAACTTTTCAGGGAAGCTTCAGAACATGAAATTTTAACCTCCCACTATAGCAGAAAGGGTCTTTCTAGTAGTTGCACATCAAATCTAAACTGTCTGATATGTTTTTCCAAAGTTATTAACACTTTTATGTTTGGCGTTCCGAAACCCACCTTATCTCAGGCTGAAAAGCGTTTTTGTGCATTGTGCCATAACTTTTCAGGGAACCTTCAGAACATGAAATTTTAACCTCCCACTATAGCAGAAAGGGTCTTTCTAGTAGTTGCACATCAAATCTAAACTGTCTGAAGTGTTTTTCGAAAGTTATCAACACTTTTATGTTTGGCGTTCCGAAACCCACCTTATCTCAGGCTGAAAAGCGTTTTTGTGCATTGTGCCATAACTTTTCAGGGAAGCTTCAGAACATGAAATTTTAACCTCCCACTATAGCAGAAAGGGTCTTTCTAGTAGTTGCACATCAAATCTAAGCTGTCTGAAGTGTTTTTCCAAAGTTATCAACACTTTTATGTTTGGCCTTCCGAAATCCACCTTATCTCAGGCTGAAAAGCGTTTTTGTGCATTGTGCCATAACTTTTCAGGAAAGCTTCAGAACATGAAATTTTAACCTCCCACTATAGCAGAAAGGGTCTTTCTAGTAGTTGCACATCAAATCTAAGCTCTCTGAAGTGTTTTTCGAAAGTTATCAACACTTTTATGTTTGGCGTTCCGAAACCCACCTTATCTCAGGCTGAAAAGCGTTTTTGTGCATTGTGCCATAACTTTTCAGGGAAGCTTCAGAACATGAAATTTTAACCTCCCACTATAGCAGAAAGGGTCTCTCAAGTAGTTGCACATCAAATCTAAACTGTCTGAAGTGTTTTTCCAAAGTTATTAACACTTTTATGTTTGGCGTTCCGAAACCCACCTTATCTCAGGCTAAAAAGCGTTTTTGTGCATTGTGCCATAACTTTTCAGGGAAGCTTCAGAACATGAAATTTTAATCTCCCACTATAGCAGAAAGGGTCTTTCTAGTAGTTGCACATCAAATCTAAACTGTCTGAAGTGTTTTTCCAAAGTTATTAACACTTTTATGTTTGGCGTTCCGAAACCCACCTTATCTCAGGCTGAAAAGCGTTTTTGTGCATTGTGCCATAACTTTTCAGGGAAGCTTCAGAACATGAAATTTTAACCTCCCACTATAGCAGAAAGGGTCTTTCTAGTAGTTGCACATCAAATCTAAACTGTCTGAAGTGTTTTTCCAAAGTTATTAACACTTTTATGTTTGGCGTTCCGAAACCCACCTTATCTCAGGCTGAAAAGCGTTTTTGTGCATTGTGCCATAACTTTTCAGCGAAGCTTCAGAACATGAAATTTTAACCTCCCACTATAGCAGAAAGGGTCTTTCTAGTAGTTGCACATCAAATCTAAACTGTCTGAAGTGTTTTTCCAAAGTTATCAACACTTTTATGTTTGGCGTTCCGAAACCCACCTTATCTCAGGCTGAAAAGCGTTTTTACGCATTGTGCCATAACTTTTCAGGGAAGCTTCAGAACATGAAATTTTAACCTCCCACTATAGCAGAAAGGGTCTTTCTAGTAGTTGCACATCAAATCTAAACTGTCTGAAGTGTTTTTCCAAAGTTATTAACACTTTTATGTTTGGCGTTCCGAAACCCACCTTATCTCAGGCTGAAAAGCGTTTTTGTGCATTGTGCCATAACTTTTCAGGAAAGCTTCAGAACATGAAATTTTAACCTCCCACTATAGCAGAAAGGGTCTTTCTAGTAGTTGCACATCAAATCTAAACTGTCTGAAGTGTTTTTCCAAAGTTATTAACACTTTTATGTTTGGCGTTCCGAAACCCACCTTATCTCAGGCTGAAAAGCGTTTTTGTGCATTGTGCCATAACTTTTCAGGGAAGCTTCAGAACATGAAATTTTAACCTCCCACTATAGCAGAAAGGGTCTTTCTAGTAGTTGCACATCAAATCTAAACTGTCTGATATGTTTTTCCAAAGTTATTAACACTTTTATGTTTGGCGTTCCGAAACCCACCTTATCTCAGGCTGAAAAGCGTTTTTGTGCATTGTGCCATAACTTTTCAGGGAACCTTCAGAACATGAAATTTTAACCTCCCACTATAGCAGAAAGGGTCTTTCTAGTAGTTGCACATCAAATCTAAACTGTCTGAAGTGTTTTTCGAAAGTTATCAACACTTTTATGTTTGGCGTTCCGAAACCCACCTTATCTCAGGCTGAAAAGCGTTTTTGTGCATTGTGCCATAACTTTTCAGGGAAGCTTCAGAACATGAAATTTTAACCTCCCACTATAGCAGAAAGGGTCTTTCTAGTAGTTGCACATCAAATCTAAGCTGTCTGAAGTGTTTTTCCAAAGTTATCAACACTTTTATGTTTGGCCTTCCGAAACCCACCTTATCTCAGGCTGAAAAGCGTTTTTGTGCATTGTGCCATAACTTTTCAGGAAAGCTTCAGAACATGAAATTTTAACCTCCCACTATAGCAGAAAGGGTCTTTCTAGTAGTTGCACATCAAATCTAAGCTCTCTGAAGTGTTTTTCGAAAGTTATCAACACTTTTATGTTTGGCGTTCCGAAACCCACCTTATCTCAGGCTAAAAAGCGTTTTTGTGCATTGTGCCATAACTTTTCAGGGAAGCTTCAGAACATGAAATTTTAACCTCCCACTATAGCAGAAAGGGTCTTTCTAGTAGTTGCACATCAAATCTAAACTGTCTGAAGTGTTTTTCCAAAGTTATTAACACTTTTATGTTTGGCGTTCCGAAACCCACCTTATCTCAGGCTGAAAAGCGTTTTTGTGCATTGTGCCATAACTTTTCAGGGAAGCTTCAGAACATGAAATTTTAACCTCCCACTATAGCAGAAAGGGTCTTTCTAGTAGTTGCACATCAAATCTAAACTGTCTGAAGTGTTTTTCCAAAGTTATTAACACTTTTATGTTTGGCGTTCCGAAACCCACCTTATCTCAGGCTGAAAAGCGTTTTTACGCATTGTGCCATAACTTTTCAGGGAAGCTTCAGAACATGAAATTTTAACCTCCCACTATAGCAGAAAGGGTCTTTCTAGTAGGTGCACATCAAATCTAAGCTCTCTGAAGTGTTTTTCGAAAGTTATCAACACTTTTATGTTTGGCGTTCCGAAACCCACCTTATCTCAGGCTGAAAAGCGTTTTTGTGCATTGTGCCATAACTTTTCAGGAAAGCTTCAGAACATGAAATTTTAACCTCCCACTATAGCAGAAAGGGTCTTTCTAGTAGGTGCACATCAAATCTAAGCTCTCTGAAGTGTTTTTCGAAAGTTATCAACACTTTTATGTTTGGCGTTCCGAAACCCACCTTATCTCAGGCTGAAAAGCGTTTTTGTGCATTGTGCCATAACTTTTCAGGGAAGCTTCAGAACATGAAATTTTAACCTCCCACTATAGCAGAAAGGGTCTTTCTAGTAGTTGCACATCAAATCTAAACTGTCTGAAGTGTTTTTCCAAAGTTATCAACACTTTTATGTTTGGCGTTCCGAAACCCACCTTATCTCAGGCTGAAAAGCGTTTTTACGCATTGTGCCATAACTTTTCAGGGAAGCTTCAGAACATGAAATTTTAACCTCCCACTATAGCAGAAAGGGTCTTTCTAGTAGGTGCATATCAAATCTAAGCTCTCTGAAGTGTTTTTCGAAAGTTATCAACACTTTTATGTTTGGCGTTCCGAAACCCACCTTATCTCAGGCTGAAAAGCGTTTTTGTGCATTGTGCCATAACTTTTCAGGGAAGCTTCAGAACATGAAATTTTAACCTCCCACTATAGCAGAAAGGGTCTTTCTAGTAGTTGCACATCAAATCTAAACTGTCTGAAGTGTTTTTTCAAAGTTATTAACACTTTTATGTTTGGCGTTCCGAAACCCACCTTATCTCAGGCTGAAAAGCGTTTTTGTGCATTGTGCCATAACTTTTCAGGGAAGCTTCAGAACATGAAATTTTAACCTCCCACTATAGCAGAAAGGGTCTTTCTAGTAGTTGCACATCAAATCTAAACTGTCTGAAGTGTTTTTCCAAAGTTATCAACACTTTTATGTTTGGCGTTCCGAAACCCACCTTATCTCAGGCTGAAAAGCGTTTTTGTGCATTGTGCCATAACTTTTCAGGAAAGCTTCAGAACATGAAATTTTAACCTCCCACTATAGCAGAAAGGGTCTTTCTAGTAGTTGCACATCAAATCTAAACTGTCTGAAGTGTTTTTCCAAAGTTATCAACACTTTTATGTTTGGCGTTCCGAAACCCACCTTATCTCAGGCTGAAAAGCGTTTTTACGCATTGTGCCATAACTTTTCAGGGAAGCTTCAGAACATGAAATTTTAACCTCCCACTATAGCAGAAAGGGTCTTTCTAGTAGGTGCACATCAAATCTAAGCTGTCTGAAGTGTTTTTCCAAAGTTATCAACACTTTTATGTTTGGCGTTCCGAAACCCACCTTATCTCAGGCTGAAAAGCGTTTTTGTGCATTGTGCCATAACTTTTCAGGAAAGCTTCAGAACATGAAATTTTAACCTCCCACTATAGCAGAAAGGGTCTTTCTAGTAGTTGCACATCAAATCTAAACTGTCTGAAGTGTTTTTCCAAAGTTATCAACACTTTTATGTTTGGCGTTCCGAAACCCACCTTATCTCAGGCTGAAAAGCGTTTTTACGCATTGTGCCATAACTTTTCAGGGAAGCTTCAGAACATGAAATTTTAACCTCCCACTATAGCAGAAAGGGTCTTTCTAGTAGGTGCACATCGAATCTAAGCTCTCTGAAGTGTTTTTCGAAAGTTATCATCACTTTTATGTTTGGCGTTCCGAAACCCACCTTATCTCAGGCTGAAAAGCGTTTTTGTGCATTGTGCCATAACTTTTCAGGGAAGCTTCAGAACATGAAATTTTAACCTCCCACTATAGCAGAAAGGGTCTTTCTAGTAGTTGCACATCAAATCTAAACTGTCTGAAGTGTTTTTCCAAAGTTATCAACACTTTTATGTTTGGCTTTCCGAAACCCACCTTATCTCAGGCTGAAAAGCGTTTTTGTGCATTGTGCCATAACTTTTCAGGGAAGCTTCAGAACATGAAATTTTAACCTCCCACTATAGCAGAAAGGGTCTTTCTAGTAGTTGCACATCAAATCTAAGCTGTCTGAAGTGTTTTTCAAAAGTTATCAACACTTTTATGTTTGGCGTTCCGAAACCCACCTTATCTCAGGCTGAAAAGCGTTTTTGTGCATTGTGCCATAACTTTTCAGGAAAGCTTCAGAACATGAAATTTTAACCTCCCACTATAGCAGAAAGGGTCTTTCTAGTAGTTGCACATCAAATCTAAACTGTCTGAAGTGTTTTTCCAAAGTTATCAACACTTTTATGTTTGGCGTTCCGAAACCCACCTTATCTCAGGCTGAAAAGCGTTTTTACGCATTGTGCCATAACTTTTCAGGGAAGCTTCAGAACATGAAATTTTAACCTCCCACTATAGCAGAAAGGGTCTTTCTAGTAGGTGCACATCAAATCTAAGCTCTCTGAAGTGTTTTTCGAAAGTTATCAACACTTTTATGTTTGGCGTTCCGAAACCCACCTTATCTCAGGCTGAAAAGCGTTTTTGTGCATTGTGCCATAACTTTTCAGGAAAGCTTCAGAACATGAAATTTTAACCTCCCACTATAGCAGAAAGGGTCTTTCTAGTAGGTGCACATCAAATCTAAGCTCTCTGAAGTGTTTTTCGAAAGTTATCAACACTTTTATGTTTGGCGTTCCGAAACCCACCTTATCTCAGGCTGAAAAGCGTTTTTGTGCATTGTGCCATAACTTTTCAGGGAAGCTTCAGAACATGAAATTTTAACCTCCCACTATAGCAGAAAGGGTCTTTCTAGTAGTTGCACATCAAATCTAAACTGTCTGAAGTGTTTTTCCAAAGTTATTAACACTTTTATGTTTGGCGTTCCAAAACCCACCTTATCTCAGGCTGAAAAGCGTTTTTGTGCATTGTGCCATAACTTTTCAGGGAAGCTTCAGAACATGAAATTTTAACCTCCCACTATAGCAGAAAGGGTCTTTCTAGTAGTTGCACATCAAATCTAAACTGTCTGAAGTGTTTTTCCAAAGTTATCAACACTTTTATGTTTGGCGTTCCGAAACCCACCTTATCTCAGGCTGAAAAGCGTTTTTACGCATTGTGCCATAACTTTTCAGGGAAGCTTCAGAACATGAAATTTTAACCTCCCACTATAGCAGAAAGGGTCTTTCTAGTAGGTGCACATCAAATCTAAGCTGTCTGAAGTGTTTTTCGAAAGTTATCAACACTTTTATGTTTGGCGTTCCGAAACCCACCTTATCTCAGGCTGAAAAGCGTTTTTGTGCATTGTGCCATAACTTTTCAGGGAAGCTTCAGAACATGAAATTTTAACCTCCCACTATAGCAGAAAGGGTCTTTCTAGTAGTTGCACATCAAATCTAAGCTGTCTGAAGTGTTTTTCCAAAGTTATCAACACTTTTATGTTTGGCGTTCCGAAACCCACCTTATCTCAGGCTGAAAAGCGTTTTTGTGCATTGTGCCATAACTTTTCAGGAAAGCTTCAGAACATGACATTTTAACCTCCCACTATAGCAGAAAGGGTCTTTCTAGTAGTTGCACATCAAATCTAAACTGTCTGAAGTGTTTTTCCAAAGTTATTAACACTTTTATGTTTGGCGTTCCGAAACCCACCTTATCTCAGGCTGAAAAGCGTTTTTACGCATTGTGCCATAACTTTTCAGGGAAGCTTCAGAACATGAAATTTTAACCTCCCACTATAGCAGAAAGGGTCTTTCTAGTAGGTGCACATCAAATCTAAGCTGTCTGAAGTGTTTTTCGAAAGTTATCAACACTTTTATGTTTGGCGTTCCGAAACCCACCTTATCTCAGGCTGAAAAGCGTTTTTGTGCATTGTGCCATAACTTTTCAGGGAAGCTTCAGAACATGAAATTTTAACCTCCCACTATAGCAGAAAGGGTCTTTCTAGTAGTTGCACATCAAATCTAAGCTGTCTGAAGTGTTTTTCCAAAGTTATCAACACTTTTATGTTTGGCGTTCCGAAACCCACCTTATCTCAGGCTGAAAAGCGTTTTTGTGCATTGTGCCATAACTTTTCAGGAAAGCTTCAGAACATGAAATTTTAACCTCCCACTATAGCAGAAAGGGTCTTTCTAGTAGTTGCACATCAAATCTAAACTGTCTGAAGTGTTTTTCCAAAGTTATCAACACTTTTATGTTTGGCGTTCCGAAACCCACCTTATCTCAGGCTGAAAAGCGTTTTTACGCATTGTGCCATAACTTTTCAGGGAAGCTTCAGAACATGAAATTTTAACCTCCCACTATAGCAGAAAGGGTCTTTCTAGTAGGTGCACATCAAATCTAAGCTCTCTGAAGTGTTTTTCGAAAGTTATCAACACTTTTATGTTTGGCGTTCCGAAACCCACCTTATCTCAGGCTGAAAAGCGTTTTTGTGCATTGTGCCATAACTTTTCAGGGAAGCTTCAGAACATGAAATTTTAACCTCCCACTATAGCAGAAAGGGTCTTTCTAGTAGTTGCACATCAAATCTAAACTGTCTGAAGTGTTTTTCCAAAGTTATTAACACTTTTATGTTTGGCGTTCCGAAACCCACCTTATCTCAGGCTGAAAAGCGTTTTTGTGCATTGTGCCATAACTTTTCAGGGAAGCTTCAGAACATGAAATTTTAACCTCCCACTATAGCAGAAAGGGTCTTTCTAGTAGTTGCACATTAAATCTAAACTGTCTGAAGTGTTTTTCCAAAGTTATTAACACTTTTATGTTTGGCGTTCCGAAACCCACCTTATCTCAGGCTGAAAAACGTTTTTGTGCATTGTGCCATAACTTTTCAGGGAAGCTTCAGAACATGAAATTTTAACCTCCCACTATAGCAGAAAGGGTCTTTCTAGTAGTTGCACATCAAATCTAAGCTGTCTGAAGTGTTTTTCCAAAGTTATCAACACTTTTATGTTTGGCGTTCCGAAACCCACCTTATCTCAGGCTGAAAAGCGTTTTTGTGCATTGTGCCATAACTTTTCAGGAAAGCTTCAGAACATGAAATTTTAACCTCCCACTATAGCAGAAAGGGTCTTTCTAGTAGTTGCACATCAAATCTAAACTGTCTGAAGTGTTTTTCCAAAGTTATCAACACTTTTATGTTTGGCGTTCCGAAACCCACCTTATCTCAGGCTGAAAAGCGTTTTTACGCATTGTGCCATAACTTTTCAGGGAAGCTTCAGAACATGAAATTTTAACCTCCCACTATAGCAGAAAGGGTCTTTCTAGTAGGTGCACATCAAATCTAAGCTCTCTGAAGTGTTTTTCGAAAGTTATCAACACTTTTATGTTTGGCGTTCCGAAACCCACCTTATCTCAGGCTGAAAAGCGTTTTTATGCATTGTGCCATAACTTTTCAGGGAAGCTTCAGAACATGAAATTTTAACCTCCCACTATAGCAGAAAGGGTCTTTCTAGTAGTTGCACATCAAATCTAAACTGTCTGAAGTGTTTTTCCAAAGTTATTAACACTTTTATGTTTGGCGTTCCGAAACCCACCTTATCTCAGGCTGAAAAGCGTTTTTGTGCATTGTGCCATAACTTTTCAGGGAAGCTTCAGAACATGAAATTTTAACCTCCCACTATAGCAGAAAGGGTCTTTCTAGTAGTTGCACATTAAATCTAAACTGTCTGAAGTGTTTTTCCAAAGTTATTAACACTTTTATGTTTGGCGTTCCGAAACCCACCTTATCTCAGGCTGAAAAACGTTTTTGTGCATTGTGCCATAACTTTTCAGGGAAGCTTCAGAACATGAAATTTTAACCTCCCACTATAGCAGAAAGGGTCTTTCTAGTAGTTGCACATCAAATCTAAGCTGTCTGAAGTGTTTTTCCAAAGTTATCAACACTTTTATGTTTGGCGTTCCGAAACCCACCTTATCTCAGGCTGAAAAGCGTTTTTGTGCATTGTGCCATAACTTTTCAGGAAAGCTTCAGAACATGAAATTTTAACCTCCCACTATAGCAGAAAGGGTCTTTCTAGTAGTTGCACATCAAATCTAAACTGTCTGAAGTGTTTTTCCAAAGTTATCAACACTTTTATGTTTGGCGTTCCGAAACCCACCTTATCTCAGGCTGAAAAGCGTTTTTACGCATTGTGCCATAACTTTTCAGGGAAGCTTCAGAACATGAAATTTTAACCTCCCACTATAGCAGAAAGGGTCTTTCTAGTAGGTGCACATCAAATCTAAGCTCTCTGAAGTGTTTTTCGAAAGTTATCAACACTTTTATGTTTGGCGTTCCGAAACCCACCTTATCTCAGGCTGAAAAGCGTTTTTATGCATTGTGCCATAACTTTTCAGGGAAGCTTCAGAACATGAAATTTTAACCTCCCACTATAGCAGAAAGGGTCTTTCTAGTAGTTGCACATCAAATCTAAACTGTCTGAAGTGTTTTTCCAAAGTTATTAACACTTTTATGTTTGGCGTTCCGAAACCCACCTTATCTCAGGCTGAAAAGCGTTTTTGTGCATTGTGCCATAACTTTTCAGGGAAGCTTCAGAACATGAAATTTTAACCTCCCACTATAGCAGAAAGGGTCTTTCTAGTAGTTGCACATCAAATCTAAACTGTCTGAAGTGTTTTTCCAAAGTTATTAACACTTTTATGTTTGGCGTTCCGAAACCCACCTTATCTCAGGCTGAAAAGTTTTTGTGCATTGTGCCATAACTTTTCAGGGAAGCTTCAGAACATGAAATTTTAACCTCCCACTATAGCAGAAAGGGTCTTTCTAGTAGTTGCACATCAAATCTAAACTGTCTGAAGTGTTTTTCCAAAGTTATTAACACTTTTATGTTTGGCGTTCCGAAACCCACCTTATCTCAGGCTGAAAAGCGTTTTTGTGCATTGTGCCATAACTTTTCAGGGAAGCTTCAGAACATGAAATTTTAACCTCCCACTATAGCAGAAAGGGTCTTTCTAGTAGGTGCACATCAAATCTAAGCTGTCTGAAGTGTTTTTCGAAAGTTATCAACACTTTTATGTTTGGCGTTCCGAAACCCACCTTATCTCAGGCTGAAAAGCGTTTTTGTGCATTGTGCCATAACTTTTCAGGGAAGCTTCAGAACATGAAATTTTAACCTCCCACTATAGCAGAAAGGGTCTTTCTAGTAGTTGCACATCAAATCTAAGCTGTCTGAAGTGTTTTTCCAAAGTTATCAACACTTTTATGTTTGGCGTTCCGAAACCCACCTTATCTCAGGCTGAAAAGCGTTTTTGTGCATTGTGCCATAACTTTTCAGGAAAGCTTCAGAACATGAAATTTTAACCTCCCACTATAGCAGAAAGGGTCTTTCTAGTAGTTGCACATCAAATCTAAACTGTCTGAAGTGTTTTTCCAAAGTTATCAACACTTTTATGTTTGGCGTTCCGAAACCCACCTTATCTCAAGCTGAAAAGCGTTTTTACGCATTGTGCCATAACTTTTCAGGGAAGCTTCAGAACATGAAATTTTAACCTCCCACTATAGCAGAAAGGGTCTTTCTAGTAAGTGCACATCAAATCTAAGCTGTCTGAAGTGTTTTTCGAAAGTTATCAACACTTTTATGTTTGGCGTTCCGAAACCCACCTTATCTCAGGCTGAAAAGCGTTTTTGTGCATTGTGCCATAACTTTTCAGGGAAGCTTCAGAACATGAAATTTTAACCTCCCACTATAGCAGAAAGGGTCTTTCTAGTAGTTGCACATCAAATCTAAGCTGTCTGAAGTGTTTTTCAAAAGTTATCAACACTTTTATGTTTGGCGTTCCGAAACCCACCTTATCTCAGGCTGAAAAGCGTTTTTGTGCATTGTGCCATAACTTTTCAGGAAAGCTTCAGAACATGAAATTTTAACCTCCCACTATAGCAGAAAGGGTCTTTCTAGTAGTTGCACATCAAATCTAAACTGTCTGAAGTGTTTTTCCAAAGTTATCAACACTTTTATGTTTGGCGTTCCGAAACCCACCTTATCTCTGGCTGAAAAGCGTTTTTACGCATTGTGCCATAACTTTTCAGGGAAGCTTCAGAACATGAAATTTTAACCTCCCACTATAGCAGAAAGGGTCTTTCTAGTAGGTGCACATCAAATCTAAGCTCTCTGAAGTGTTTTTCGAAAGTTATCAACACTTTTATGTTTGGCGTTCCGAAACCCACCTTATCTCAGGCTGAAAAGCGTTTTTTTGCATTGTGCCATAACTTTTCAGGGAAGCTTCAGAACATGAAATTTTAACCTCCCACTATAGCAGAAAGGGTCTTTCTAGTAGTTGCACATCAAATCTAAACTGTCTGAAGTGTTTTTCCAAAGTTATTAACACTTTTATGTTTGGCGTTCCGAAACCCACCTTATCTCAGGCTGAAAAGCGTTTTTGTGCATTGTGCCATAACTTTTCAGGGAAGCTTCAGAACATGAAATTTTAACCTCCCACTATAGCAGAAAGGGTCTTTCTAGTAGGTGCACATCAAATCTAAGCTGTCTGAAGTGTTTTTCCAAAGTTATCAACACTTTTATGTTTGGCGTTCCGAAACCCACCTTATCTCAGGCTGAAAAGCGTTTTTGTGCATTGTGCCATAACTTTTCAGGGAAGCTTCAGAACATGAAATTTTAACCTCCCACTATAGCAGAAAGGGTCTTTCTAGTAGTTGCACATCAAATCTAAGCTGTCTGAAGTGTTTTTCAAAAGTTATCAACACTTTTATGTTTGGCGTTCCGAAACCCACCTTATCTCAGGCTGAAAAGCGTTTTTGTGCATTGTGCCATAACTTTTCAGGAAAGCTTCAGAACATGAAATTTTAACCTCCCACTATAGCAGAAAGGGTCTTTCTAGTAGTTGCACATCAAATCTAAACTGTCTGAAGTGTTTTTCCAAAGTTATCAACACTTTTATGTTTGGCGTTCCGAAACCCACCTTATCTCAGGCTGAAAAGCGTTTTTGTGCATTGTGCCATAACTTTTCAGGGAAGCTTCAGAACATGAAATTTTAACCTCCCACTATAGCAGAAAGGGTCTTTCTAGTAGTTGCACATCAAATCTTAACTGTCTGAAGTGTTTTTCCAAAGTTATTAACACTTTTATGTTTGGCGTTCCGAAACCCACCTTATCTCAGGCTGAAAAGCGTTTTTGTGCATTGTGCCATAACTTTTCAGGGAAGCTTCAGAACATGAAATTTTAACCTCCCACTATAGCAGAAAGGGTCTTTCTAGTAGTTGCACATCAAATCTAAACTGTCTGAAGTGTTTTTCCAAAGTTATTAACACTTTTATGTTTGGCGTTCCGAAACCCACCTTATCTCAGGCTGAAAAGCGTTTTTGTGCATTGTGCCATAACTTTTCAGGGAAGCTTCAGAACATGAAATTTTAACCTCCCACTATAGCAGAAAGGGTCGTTCTAGTAGTTGCACATCAAATCTAAACTGTCTGAAGTGTTTTTCCAAAGTTATCAACACTTTTATGTTTGGCGTTCCGAAACCCACCTTATCTCAGGCTGAAAAGCGTTTTTACGCATTGTGCCATAACTTTTCAGGGAAGCTTCAGAACATGAAATTTTAACCTCCCACTATAGCAGAAAGGGTCTTTCTAGTAGTTGCACATCAAATCTAAACTGTCTGAAGTGTTTTTCCAAAGTTATCAACACTTTTATGTTTGGCGTTCCGAAACCCACCTCATCTCAGGCTGAAAAGCGTTTTTACGCATTGTGCCATAACTTTTCAGGGAAGCTTCAGAACATGAAATTTTAACCTCCCACTATAGCAGAAAGGGTCTTTCTAGTAGGTGCACATCGAATCTAAGCTCTCTGAAGTGTTTTTCGAAAGTTATCATCACTTTTATGTTTGGCGTTCCGAAACCCACCTTATCTCAGGCTGAAAAGCGTTTTTGTGCATTGTGCCATAACTTTTCAGGGAAGCTTCAGAACATGAAATTTTAACCTCCCACTATAGCAGAAAGGGTCTTTCTAGTAGTTGCACATCAAATCTAAACTGTCTGAAGTGTTTTTCCAAAGTTATTAACACTTTTATGTTTGGCGTTCCGAAACCCACCTTATCTCAGGCTGAAAAGCGTTTTTGTGCATTGTGCCATAACTTTTCAGGGAAGCTTCAGAACATGAAATTTTAACCTCCCACTATAGCAGAAAGGGTCTTTCTAGTAGTTGCACATCAAATCTAAACTGTCTGAAGTGTTTTTCCAAAGTTATCAACACTTTTATGTTTGGCTTTCCGAAACCCACCTTATCTCAGGCTGAAAAGCGTTTTTGTGCATTGTGCCATAACTTTTCAGGGAAGCTTCAGAACATGAAATTTTAACCTCCCACTATAGCAGAAAGGGTCTTTCTAGTAGTTGCACATCAAATCTAAGCTGTCTGAAGTGTTTTTCAAAAGTTATCAACACTTTTATGTTTGGCGTTCCGAAACCCACCTTATCTCAGGCTGAAAAGCGTTTTTGTGCATTGTGCCATAACTTTTCAGGAAAGCTTCAGAACATGAAATTTTAACCTCCCACTATAGCAGAAAGGGTCTTTCTAGTAGTTGCACATCAAATCTAAACTGTCTGAAGTGTTTTTCCAAAGTTATCAACACTTTTATGTTTGGCGTTCCGAAACCCACCTTATCTCAGGCTGAAAAGCGTTTTTACGCATTGTGCCATAACTTTTCAGGGAAGCTTCAGAACATGAAATTTTAACCTCCCACTATAGCAGAAAGGGTCTTTCTAGTAGGTGCACATCAAATCTAAGCTCTCTGAAGTGTTTTTCGAAAGTTATCAACACTTTTATGTTCGGCGTTCCGAAACCCACCTTATCTCAGGCTGAAAAGCGTTTTTGTGCATTGTGCCATAACTTTTCAGGGAAGCTTCAGAACATGAAATTTTAACCTCCCACTATAGCAGAAAGGGTCGTTCTAGTAGTTGCACATCAAATCTAAACTGTCTGAAGTGTTTTTCCAAAGTTATCAACACTTTTATGTTTGGCGTTCCGAAACCCACCTTATCTCAGGCTGAAAAGCGTTTTTACGCATTGTGCCATAACTTTTCAGGGAAGCTTCAGAACATGAAATTTTAACCTCCCACTATAGCAGAAAGGGTCTTTCTAGTAGTTGCACATCAAATCTAAACTGTCTGAAGTGTTTTTCCAAAGTTATCAACACTTTTATGTTTGGCGTTCCGAAACCCACCTCATCTCAGGCTGAAAAGCGTTTTTACGCATTGTGCCATAACTTTTCAGGGAAGCTTCAGAACATGAAATTTTAACCTCCCACTATAGCAGAAAGGGTCTTTCTAGTAGGTGCACATCGAATCTAAGCTCTCTGAAGTGTTTTTCGAAAGTTATCATCACTTTTATGTTTGGCGTTCCGAAACCCACCTTATCTCAGGCTGAAAAGCGTTTTTGTGCATTGTGCCATAACTTTTCAGGGAAGCTTCAGAACATGAAATTTTAACCTCCCACTATAGCAGAAAGGGTCTTTCTAGTAGTTGCACATCAAATCTAAACTGTCTGAAGTGTTTTTCCAAAGTTATTAACACTTTTATGTTTGGCGTTCCGAAACCCACCTTATCTCAGGCTGAAAAGCGTTTTTGTGCATTGTGCCATAACTTTTCAGGGAAGCTTCAGAACATGAAATTTTAACCTCCCACTATAGCAGAAAGGGTCTTTCTAGTAGTTGCACATCAAATCTAAACTGTCTGAAGTGTTTTTCCAAAGTTATCAACACTTTTATGTTTGGCTTTCCGAAACCCACCTTATCTCAGGCTGAAAAGCGTTTTTGTGCATTGTGCCATAACTTTTCAGGGAAGCTTCAGAACATGAAATTTTAACCTCCCACTATAGCAGAAAGGGTCTTTCTAGTAGTTGCACATCAAATCTAAGCTGTCTGAAGTGTTTTTCAAAAGTTATCAACACTTTTATGTTTGGCGTTCCGAAACCCACCTTATCTCAGGCTGAAAAGCGTTTTTGTGCATTGTGCCATAACTTTTCAGGAACGCTTCAGAACATGAAATTTTAACCTCCCACTATAGCAGAAAGGGTCTTTCTAGTAGTTGCACATCAAATCTAAACTGTCTGAAGTGTTTTTCCAAAGTTATCAACACTTTTATGTTTGGCGTTCCGAAACCCACCTTATCTCAGGCTGAAAAGCGTTTTTACGCATTGTGCCATAACTTTTCAGGGAAGCTTCAGAACATGAAATTTTAACCTCCCACTATAGCAGAAAGGGTCTTTCTAGTAGGTGCACATCAAATCTAAGCTCTCTGAAGTGTTTTTCGAAAGTTATCAACACTTTTATGTTTGGCGTTCCGAAACCCACCTTATCTCAGGCTGAAAAGCGTTTTTGTGCATTGTGCCATAACTTTTCAGGAAAGCTTCAGAACATGAAATTTTAACCTCCCACTAAAGCAGAAAGGGTCTTTCTAGTAGGTGCACATCAAATCTAAGCTCTCTGAAGTGTTTTTCGAAAGTTATCAACACTTTTATGTTTGGCGTTCCGAAACCCACCTTATCTCAGGCTGAAAAGCGTTTTTGTGCATTGTGCCATAACTTTTCAGGGAAGCTTCAGAACATGAAATTTTAACCTCCCACTATAGCAGAAAGGGTCTTTCTAGTAGTTGCACATCAAATCTAAACTGTCTGAAGTGTTTTTCCAAAGTTATCAACACTTTTATGTTTGGCGTTCCGAAACCCACCTTATCTCAGGCTGAAAAGCGTTTTTACGCATTGTGCCATAACTTTTCAGGGAAGCTTCAGAACATGAAATTTTAACCTCCCACTATAGCAGAAAGGGTCTTTCTAGTAGTTGCACATCAAATCTAAACTGTCTGAAGTGTTTTTCCAAAGTTATTAACACTTTTATGTTTGGCGTTCCGAAACCCACCTTATCTCAGGCTGAAAAGCGTTTTTGTGCATTGTGCCATAACTTTTCAGGGAAGCTTCAGAACATGAAATTTTAACCTCCCACTATAGCAGAAAGGGTCTTTCTAGTAGTTGCACATCAAATCTAAACTGTCTGAAGTGTTTTTCCAAAGTTATCAACACTTTTATGTTTGGCTTTCCGAAACCCACCTTATCTCAGGCTGAAAAGCGTTTTTGTGCATTGTGCCATAACGTTTCAGGGAAGCTTCAGAACATGAAATTTTAACCTCCCACTATAGCAGAAAGGGTCTTTCTAGTAGTTGCACATCAAATCTAAGCTGTCTGAAGTGTTTTTCCAAAGTTATCAACACTTTTATGTTTGGCGTTCCGAAACCCACCTTATCTCAGGCTGAAAAGCGTTTTTACGCATTGTGCCATAACTTTTCAGGGAAGCTTCAGAACATGAAATTTTAACCTCCCACTATAGCAGAAAGGGTCTTTCTAGTAGGTGCACATCAAATCTAAGCTGTCTGAAGTGTTTTTCGAAAGTTATCAACACTTTTATGTTTGGCGTTCCGAAACCCACCTTATCTCAGGCTGAAAAGCGTTTTTGTGCATTGTGCCATAACTTTTCAGGGAAGCTTCAGAACATGAAATTTTAACCTCCCACTATAGCAGAAAGGGTCTTTCTAGTAGTTGCACATCAAATCTAAGCTGTCTGAAGTGTTTTTCCAAAGTTATCAACACTTTTATGTTTGGCGTTCCGAAACCCACCTTATCTCAGGCTGAAAAGCGTTTTTGTGCATTGTGCCATAACTTTTCAGGAAAGCTTCAGAACATGAAATTTTAACCTCCCACTATAGCAGAAAGGGTCTTTCTAGTAGTTGCACATCAAATCTAAACTGTCTGAAGTGTTTTTCCAAAGTTATCAACACTTTTATGTTTGGCGTTCCGAAACCCACCTTATCTCAGGCTGAAAAGCGTTTTTACGCATTGTGCCATAACTTTTCAGGGAAGCTTCAGAACATGAAATTTTAACCTCCCACTATAGCAGAAAGGGTCTTTCTAGTAGGTGCACATCAAATCTAAGCTGTCTGAAGTGTTTTTCGAAAGTTATCAACACTTTTATGTTTGGCGTTCCGAAACCCACCTTATCTCAGGCTGAAAAGCGTTTTTGTGCATTGTGCCATAACTTTTCAGGGAAGCTTCAGAACATGAAATTTTAACCTCCCACTATAGCAGAAAGGGTCTTTCTAGTAGTTGCACATCAAATCTAAGCTGTCTGAAGTGTTTTTCCAAAGTTATCAACACTTTTATGTTTGGCGTTCCGAAACCCACCTTATCTCAGGCTGAAAAGCGTTTTTGTGCATTGTGCCATAACTTTTCAGGAAAGCTTCAGAACATGAAATTTTAACCTCCCACTATAGCAGAAAGGGTCTTTCTAGTAGTTGCACATCAAATCTAAACTGTCTGAAGTGTTTTTCCAAAGTTATCAACACTTTTATGTTTGGCGTTCCGAAACCCACCTTATCTCAGGCTGAAAAGCGTTTTTACGCATTGTGCCATAACTTTTCAGGGAAGCTTCAGAACATGAAATTTTAACCTCCCACTATAGCAGAAAGGGTCTTTCTAGTAGGTGCACATCAAATCTAAGCTCTCTGAAGTGTTTTTCGAAAGTTATCAACACTTTTATGTTTGGCGTTCCGAAACCCACCTTATCTCAGGCTGAAAAGCGTTTTTGTGCATTGTGCCATAACTTTTCAGGGAAGCTTCAGAACATGAAATTTTAACCTCCCACTATAGCAGAAAGGGTCTTTCTAGTAGTTGCACATCAAATCTAAACTGTCTGAAGTGTTTTTCCAAAGTTATTAACACTTTTATGTTTGGCGTTCCGAAACCCACCTTATCTCAGGCTGAAAAGCGTTTTTGTGCATTGTGCCATAACTTTTCAGGGAAGCTTCAGAACATGAAATTTTAACCTCCCACTATAGCAGAAAGGGTCTTTCTAGTAGTTGCACATCAAATCTAAACTGTCTGAAGTGTTTTTCCAAAGTTATTAACACTTTTATGTTTGGCGTTCCGAAACCCACCTTATCTCAGGCTGAAAAGCGTTTTTGTGCATTGTGCCATAACTTTTCAGGGAAGCTTCAGAACATGAAATTTTAACCTCCCACTATAGCAGAAAGGGTCTTTCTAGTAGTTGCACATCAAATCTAAGCTGTCTGAAGTGTTTTTCCAAAGTTATCAACACTTTTATGTTTGGCGTTCCGAAACCCACCTTATCTCAGGCTGAAAAGCGTTTTTGTGCATTGTGCCATAACTTTTCAGGAAAGCTTCAGAACATGAAATTTTAACCTCCCACTATAGCAGAAAGGGTCTTTCTAGTAGTTGCACATCAAATCTAAACTGTCTGAAGTGTTTTTCCAAAGTTATCAACACTTTTATGTTTGGCGTTCCGAAACCCACCTTATCTCAGGCTGAAAAGCGTTTTTACGCATTGTGCCATAACTTTTCAGGGAAGCTTCAGAACATGAAATTTTAACCTCCCACTATAGCAGAAAGGGTTTTTCTAGTAGGTGCACATCAAATCTAAGCTCTCTGAAGTGTTTTTCGAAAGTTATCAACACTTTTATGTTTGGCGTTCCGAAACCCACCTTATCTCAGGCTGAAAAGCGTTTTTGTGCATTGTGCCATAACTTTTCAGGGAAGCTTCAGAACATGAAATTTTAACCTCCCACTATAGCAGAAAGGGTCTTTCTAGTAGTTGCACATCAAATCTAAACTGTCTGAAGTGTTTTTCCAAAGTTATTAACACTTTTATGTTTGGCGTTCCGAAACCCACCTTATCTCAGGCTGAAAAGCGTTTTTGTGCATTGTGCCATAACTTTTCAGGAAAGCTTCAGAACATGAAATTTTAACCTCCCACTATAGCAGAAAGGGTCTTTCTAGTAGTTGCACATCAAATCTAAACTGTCTGAAGTGTTTTTCCAAAGTTATCAACACTTTTATGTTTGGCGTTCCGAAACCCACCTTATCTCAGGCTGAAAAGCGTTTTTACGCATTGTGCCATAACTTTTCAGGGAAGCTTCAGAACATGAAATTTTAACCTCCCACTATAGCAGAAAGGGTCTTTCTAGTAGGTGCACATCAAATCTAAGCTCTCTGAAGTGTTTTTCGAAAGTTATCAACACTTTTATGTTTGGCGTTCCGAAACCCACCTTATCTCAGGCTGAAAAGCGTTTTTGTGCATTGTGCCATAACTTTTCAGGGAAGCTTCAGAACATGAAATTTTAACCTCCCACTATAGCAGAAAGGGTCTTTCTAGTAGTTGCACATCAAATCTAAACTGTCTGAAGTGTTTTTCCAAAGTTATTAACACTTTTATGTTTGGCGTTCCGAAACCCACCTTATCTCAGGCTGAAAAGCGTTTTTGTGCATTGTGCCATAACTTTTCAGGGAAGCTTCAGAACATGAAATTTTAACCTCCCACTATAGCAGAAAGGGTCTTTCTAGTAGTTGCACATCAAATCTAAACTGTCTGAAGTGTTTTTCCAAAGTTATTAACACTTTTATGTTTGGCGTTCCGAAACCCACCTTATCTCAGGCTGAAAAGCGTTTTTGTGCATTGTGCCATAACTTTTCAGGGAAGCTTCAGAACATGAAATTTTAACCTCCCACTATAGCAGAAAGGGTCTTTCTAGTAGTTGCACATCAAATCTAAGCTGTCTGAAGTGTTTTTCCAAAGTTATCAACACTTTTATGTTTGGCGTTCCGAAACCCACCTTATCTCAGGCTGAAAAGCGTTTTTGTGCATTGTGCCATAACTTTTCAGGAAAGCTTCAGAACATGAAATTTTAACCTCCCACTATAGCAGAAAGGGTCTTTCTAGTAGTTGCACATCAAATCTAAACTGTCTGAAGTGTTTTTCCAAAGTTATCAACACTTTTATGTTTGGCGTTCCGAAACCCACCTTATCTCAGGCTGAAAAGCGTTTTTACGCATTGTGCCATAACTTTTCAGGGAAGCTTCAGAACATGAAATTTTAACCTCCCACTATAGCAGAAAGGGTCTTTCTAGTAGGTGCACATCAAATCTAAGCTCTCTGAAGTGTTTTTCGAAAGTTATCAACACTTTTATGTTTGGCGTTCCGAAACCCACCTTATCTCAGGCTGAAAAGCGTTTTTGTGCATTGTGCCATAACTTTTCAGGGAAGCTTCAGAACATGAAATTTTAACCTCCCACTATAGCAGAAAGGGTCTTTCTAGTAGTTGCACATCAAATCTAAACTGTCTGAAGTGTTTTTCCAAAGTTATTAACACTTTTATGTTTGGCGTTCCGAAACCCACCTTATCTCAGGCTGAAAAGCGTTTTTGTGCATTGTGCCATAACTTTTCAGGGAAGCTTCAGAACATGAAATTTTAACCTCCCACTATAGCAGAAAGGGTCTTTCTAGTAGTTGCACATCAAATCTAAACTGTCTGAAGTGTTTTTCCAAAGTTATTAGCACTTTTATGTTTGGCGTTCCGAAACCCACCTTATCTCAGGCTGAAAAGCGTTTTTGTGCATTGTGCCATAACTTTTCAGGGAAGCTTCAGAACATGAAATTTTAACCTCCCACTATAGCAGAAAGGGTCTTTCTAGTAGTTGCACATCAAATCTAAACTGTCTGAAGTGTTTTTCCAAAGTTATTAACACTTTTATGTTTGGCGTTCCGAAACCCACCTTATCTCAGGCTGAAAAGCGTTTTTGTGCATTGTGCCATAACTTTTCAGGGAAGCTTCAGAACATGAAATTTTAACCTCCCACTATAGCAGAAAGGGTCTTTCTAGTAGGTGCACATCAAATCTAAGCTGTCTGAAGTGTTTTTCGAAAGTTATCAACACTTTTATGTTTGGCGTTCCGAAACCCACCTTATCTCAGGCTGAAAAGCGTTTTTGTGCATTGTGCCATAACTTTTCAGGGAAGCTTCAGAACATGAAATTTTAACCTCCCACTATAGCAGAAAGGGTCTTTCTAGTAGTTGCTCGTCAAATCTAAGCAGTCTGAAGTGTTTTTCCAAAGTTATCAACACTTTTATGTTTGGCGTTCCGAAACCCACCTTATCTCAGGCTGAAAAGCGTTTTTGTGCATTGTGCCATAACTTTTCAGGAAAGCTTCAGAACATGAAATTTTAACCTCCCACTATAGCAGAAAGGGTCTTTCTAGTAGTTGCACATCAAATCTAAACTGTCTGAAGTGTTTTTCCAAAGTTATCAACACTTTTATGTTTGGCGTTCCGAAACCCACCTTATCTCAGGCTGAAAAGCGTTTTTACGCATTGTGCCATAACTTTTCAGGGAAGCTTCAGAACATGAAATTTTAACCTCCCACTATAGCAGAAAGGGTCTTTCTAGTAGGTGCACATCAAATCTAAGCTGTCTGAAGTGTTTTTCGAAAGTTATCAACACTTTTATGTTTGGCGTTCCGAAACCCACCTTATCTCAGGCTGAAAAGCGTTTTTGTGCATTGTGCCATAACTTTTCAGGGAAGCTTCAGAACATGAAATTTTAACCTCCCACTATAGCAGAAAGGGTCTTTCTAGTAGTTGCACATCAAATCTAAGCTGTCTGAAGTGTTTTTCAAAAGTTATCAACACTTTTATGTTTGGCGTTCCGAAACCCACCTTATCTCAGGCTGAAAAGCGTTTTTGTGCATTGTGCCATAACTTTTCAGGAAAGCTTCAGAACATGAAATTTTAACCTCCCACTATAGCAGAAAGGGTCTTTCTAGTAGTTGCACATCAAATCTAAACTGTCTGAAGTGTTTTTCCAAAGTTATCAACACTTTTATGTTTGGCGTTCCGAAACCCACCTTATCTCAGGCTGAAAAGCGTTTTTACGCATTGTGCCATAACTTTTCAGGGAAGCTTCAGAACATGAAATTTTAACCTCCCACTATAGCAGAAAGGGTCTTTCTAGTAGGTGCACATCAAATCTAAGCTCTCTGAAGTGTTTTTCGAAAGTTATCAACACTTTTATGTTTGGCGTTCCGAAACCCACCTTATCTCAGGCTGAAAAGCGTTTTTTTGGATTGTGCCATAACTTTTCAGGGAAGCTTCAGAACATGAAATTTTAACCTCCCACTATAGCAGAAAGGGTCTTTCTAGTAGTTGCACATCAAATCTAAACTGTCTGAAGTGTTTTTCCAAAGTTATTAACACTTTTATGTTTGGCGTTCCGAAACCCACCTTATCTCAGGCTGAAAAGCGTTTTTGTGCATTGTGCCATAACTTTTCAGGGAAGCTTCAGAACATGAAATTTTAACCTCCCACTATAGCAGAAAGGGTCTTTCTAGTAGTTGCACATCAAATCTAAACTGTCTGAAGTGTTTTTCCAAAGTTATTAACACTTTTATGTTTGGCGTTCCGAAACCCACCTTATCTCAGGCTGAAAAGCGTTTTTGTGCATTGTGCCATAACTTTTCAGGGAAGCTTCAGAACATGAAATTTTAACCTCCCACTATAGCAGAAAGGGTCTTTCTAGTAGTTGCACATCAAATCTAAACTGTCTGAAGTGTTTTTCCAAAGTTATTAACACTTTTATGTTTGGCGTTCCGAAACCCACCTTATCTCAGGCTGAAAAGCGTTTTTGTGCATTGTGCCATAACTTTTCAGGGAAGCTTCAGAACATGAAATTTTAACCTCCCACTATAGCAGAAAGGGTCTTTCTAGTAGGTGCACATCAAATCTAAGCTGTCTGAAGTGTTTTTCGAAAGTTATCAACACTTTTATGTTTGGCGTTCCGAAACCCACCTTATCTCAGGCTGAAAAGCGTTTTTGTGCATTGTGCCATAACTTTTCAGGGAAGCTTCAGAACATGAAATTTTAACCTCCCACTATAGCAGAAAGGGTCTTTCTAGTAGTTGCACATCAAATCTAAGCTGTCTGAAGTGTTTTTCAAAAGTTATCAACACTTTTATGTTTGGCGTTCCGAAACCCACCTTATCTCAGGCTGAAAAGCGTTTTTGTGCATTGTGCCATAACTTTTCAGGAAAGCTTCAGAACATGAAATTTTAACCTCCCACTATAGCAGAAAGGGTCTTTCTAGTAGTTGCACATCAAATCTAAACTGTCTGAAGTGTTTTTCCAAAGTTATCAACACTTTTATGTTTGGCGTTCCGAAACCCACCTTATCTCAGGCTGAAAAGCGTTTTTGTGCATTGTGCCATAACTTTTCAGGAAAGCTTCAGAACATGAAATTTTAACCTCCCACTATAGCAGAAAGGGTCTTTCTAGTAGGTGCACATCAAATCTAAGCTCTCTGAAGTGTTTTTCGAAAGTTATCAACACTTTTATGTTTGGCGTTCCGAAACCCACCTTATCTCAGGCTGAAAAGCGTTTTTGTGCATTGTGCCATAACTTTTCAGGAAAGCTTCAGAACATGAAATTTTAACCTCCCACTATAGCAGAAAGGGTCTTTCTAGTAGTTGCACATCAAATCTAAACTGTCTGAAGTGTTTTTCCAAAGTTATTAACACTTTTATGTTTGGCGTTCCGAAACCCACCTTATCTCAGGCTGAAAAGCGTTTTTGTGCATTGTGCCATAACTTTTCAGGGAAGCTTCAGAACATGAAATTTTAACCTCCCACTATAGCAGAAAGGGTCTTTCTAGTAGTTGCACATCAAATCTAAACTGTCTGAAGTGTTTTTCCAAAGTTATTAACACTTTTATGTTTGGCGTTCCGAAACCCACCTTATCTCAGGCTGAAAAGCGTTTTTGTGCATTGTGCCATAACTTTTCAGGGAAGCTTCAGAACATGAAATTTCAACCTCCCACTATAGCAGAAAGGGTCTTTCTAGTAGTTGCACATCAAATCTAAGCTCTCTGAAGTGTTTTTCGAAAGTTATCAACACTTTTATGTTTGGCGTTCCGAAACCCACCTTATCTCAGGCTGAAAAGCGTTTTTGTGCATTGTGCCATAACTTTTCAGGAAAGCTTCAGAACATGAAATTTTAACCTCCCACTATAGCAGAAAGGGTCTTTCTAGTAGTTGCACATCAAATCTAAACTGTCTGAAGTGTTTTTCCAAAGTTATTAACACTTTTATGTTTGGCGTTCCGAAACCCACCTTATCTCAGGCTGAAAAGCGTTTTTGTGCATTGTGCCATAACTTTTCAGGGAAGCTTCAGAACATGAAATTTTAACCTCCCACTATAGCAGAAAGGGTCTTTCTAGTAGTTGCACATCAAATCTAAGCTGTCTGAAGTGTTTTTCGAAAGTTATCAACACTTTTATGTTTGGCGTTCCGAAACCCACCTTATCTCAGGCTGAAAAGCGTTTTTGTGCATTGTGCCATAACTTTTCAGGGAAGCGTCAGAACATGAAATTTTAACCTCCCACTATAGCAGAAAGGGTCTTTCTAGTAGTTGCACATCAAATCTAAGCTGTCTGAAGTGTTTTTCCAAAGTTATCAACACTTTTATGTTTGGCGTTCCGAAACCCACCTTATCTCAGGCTGAAAAGCGTTTTTGTGCATTGTGCCATAACTTTTCAGGAAAGCTTCAGAACATGAAATTTTAACCTCCCACTATAGCAGAAAGGGTCTTTCTAGTAGTTGCACATCAAATCTAAACTGTCTGAAGTGTTTTTCCAAAGTTATCAACACTTTTATGTTTGGCGTTCCGAAACCCACCTTATCTCAGGCTGAAAAGCGTTTTTACGCATTGTGCCATAACTTTTCAGGGAAGCTTCAGAACATGAAATTTTAACCTCCCACTATAGCAGAAAGGGTCTTTCTAGTAGGTGCACATCAAATCTAAGCTCTCTGAAGTGTTTTTCGAAAGTTATCAACACTTTTATGTTTGGCGTTCCGAAACCCACCTTATCTCAGGCTGAAAAGCGTTTTTGTGCATTGTGCCATAACTTTTCAGGGAAGCTTCAGAACATGAAATTTTAACCTCCCACTATAGCAGAAAGGGTCTTTCTAGTAGTTGCACATCAAATCTAAACTGTCTGAAGTGTTTTTCCAAAGTTATTAACACTTTTATGTTTGGCGTTCCGAAACCCACCTTATCTCAGGCTGAAAAGCGTTTTTGTGCATTGTGCCATAACTTTTCAGGGAAGCTTCAGAACATGAAATTTTAACCTCCCACTATAGCAGAAAGGGTCTTTCTAGTAGTTGCACATCAAATCTAAACTGTCTGAAGTGTTTTTCCAAAGTTATTAACACTTTTATGTTTGGCGTTCCGAAACCCACCTTATCTCAGGCTGAAAAGCGTTTTTGTGCATTGTGCCATAACTTTTCAGGGAAGCTTCAGAACATGAAATTTTAACCTCCCACTATAGCAGAAAGGGTCTTTCTAGTAGTTGCACATCAAATCTAAACTGTCTGAAGTGTTTTTCCAAAGTTATTAACACTTTTATGTTTGGCGTTCCGAAACCCACCTTATCTCAGGCTGAAAAGCGTTTTTGTGCATTGTGCCATAACTTTTCAGGGAAGCTTCAGAACATGAAATTTTAACCTCCCACTATAGCAGAAAGGGTCTTTCTAGTAGTTGCACATCAAATCTAAACTGTCTGAAGTGTTTTTCCAAAGTTATCAACACTTTTATGTTTGGCGTTCCGAAACCCACTTTATCTCAGGCTGAAAAGCGTTTTTACGCATTGTGCCATAACTTTTCAGGGAAGCTTCAGAACATGAAATTTTAACCTCCCACTATAGCAGAAAGGGTCTTTCTAGTAGGTGCACATCAAATCTAAGCTGTCTGAAGTGTTTTTCCAAAGTTATCAACACTTTTATGTTTGGCGTTCCGAAACCCACCTTATCTCAGGCTGAAAAGCGTTTTTGTGCATTGTGCCATAACTTTTCAGGGAAGCTTCAGAACATGAAATTTTAACCTCCCACTATAGCAGAAAGGGTCTTTCTAGTAGTTGCACATCAAATCTAAGCTGTCTGAAGTGTTTTTCCAAAGTTATCAACACTTTTATGTTTGGCGTTCCGAAACCCACCTTATCTCAGGCTGAAAAGCGTTTTTGTGCATTGTGCCATAACTTTTCAGGAAAGCTTCAGAACATGAAATTTTAACCTCCCACTATAGCAGAAAGGGTCTTTCTAGTAGTTGCACATCAAATCTAAGCTGTCTGAAGTGTTTTTCGAAAGTTATCAACACTTTTATGTTTGGCGTTCCGAAACCCACCTTATCTCAGGCTGAAAAGCGTTTTTGTGCATTGTGCCATAACTTTTCAGGGAAGCTTCAGAACATGAAATTTTAACCTCCCACTATAGCAGAAAGGGTCTTTCTAGTAGTTGCACATCAAATCTAAACTGTCTGAAGTGTTTTTCCAAAGTTATCAACACTTTTATGTTTGGCGTTCCGAAACCCACCTTATCTCAGGCTGAAAAGCGTTTTTACGCATTGTGCCATAACTTTTCAGGGAAGCTTCAGAACATGAAATTTTAACCTCCCACTATAGCAGAAAGGGTCTTTCTAGTAGGTGCACATCAAATCTAAGCTCTCTGAAGTGTTTTTCGAAAGTTATCAACACTTTTATGTTTGGCGTTCCGAAACCCACCTTATCTCAGGCTGAAAAGCGTTTTTGTGCATTGTGCCATAACTTTTCAGGGAAGCTTCAGAACATGAAATTTTAACCTCCCACTATAGCAGAAAGGGTCTTTCTAGTAGTTGCACATCAAATCTAAACTGTCTGAAGTGTTTTTCCAAAGTTATTAACACTTTTATGTTTGGCGTTCCGAAACCCACCTTATCTCAGGCTGAAAAGCGTTTTTGTGCATTGTGCCATAACTTTTCAGGGAAGCTTCAGAACATGAAATTTTAACCTCCCACTATAGCAGAAAGGGTCTTTCTAGTAGTTGCACATCAAATCTAAACTGTCTGAAGTGTTTTTCCAAAGTTATTAACACTTTTATGTTTGGCGTTCCGAAACCCACCTTATCTCAGGCTGAAAAGCGTTTTTGTGCATTGTGCCATAACTTTTCAGGGAAGCTTCAGAACATGAAATTTTAACCTCCCACTATAGCAGAAAGGGTCTTTCTAGTAGTTGCACATCAAATCTAAACTGTCTGGAGTGTTTTTCCAAAGTTATTAACACTTTTATGTTTGGCGTTCCGAAACCCACCTTATCTCAGGCTGAAAAGCGTTTTTGTGCATTGTGCCATAACTTTTCAGGGAAGCTTCAGAACATGAAATTTTAACCTCCCACTATAGCAGAAAGGGTCTTTCTAGTAGGTGCACATCAAATCTAAGCTGTCTGAAGTGTTTTTCGAAAGTTATCAACACTTTTATGTTTGGCGTTCCGAAACCCACCTTATCTCAGGCTGAAAAGCGTTTTTGTGCATTGTGCCATAACTTTTCAGGGAAGCTTCAGAACATGAAATTTTAACCTCCCACTATAGCAGAAAGGGTCTTTCTAGTAGTTGCACATCAAATCTAAGCTGTCTGAAGTGTTTTTCAAAAGTTATCAACACTTTTATGTTTGGCGTTCCGAAACCCACCTTATCTCAGGCTGAAAAGCGTTTTTGTGCATTGTGCCATAACTTTTCAGGAAAGCTTCAGAACATGAAATTTTAACCTCCCACTATAGCAGAAAGGGTCTTTCTAGTAGTTGCACATCAAATCTAAACTGTCTGAAGTGTTTTTCCAAAGTTATCAACACTTTTATGTTTGGCGTTCCGAAACCCACCTTATCTCAGGCTGAAAAGCGTTTTTACGCATTGTGCCATAACTTTTCAGGGAAGCTTCAGAACATGAAATTTTAACCTCCCACTATAGCAGAAAGGGTCTTTCTAGTAGGTGCACATCAAATCTAAGCTCTCTGAAGTGTTTTTCGAAAGTTATCAACACTTTTATGTTTGGCGTTCCGAAACCCACCTTATCTCAGGCTGAAAAGCGTTTTTGTGCATTGTGCCATAACTTTTCAGGGAAGCTTCAGAACATGAAATTTTAACCTCCCACTATAGCAGAAAGGGTCTTTCTAGTAGTTGCACATCAAATCTAAACTGTCTGAAGTGTTTTTCCAAAGTTATTAACACTTTTATGTTTGGCGTTCCGAAACCCACCTTATCTCAGGCTGAAAAGCGTTTTTGTGCATTGTGCCATAACTTTTCAGGGAAGCTTCAGAACATGAAATTTTAACCTCCCACTATAGCAGAAAGGGTCTTTCTAATGTTTGCACATCAAATCTAAACTGTCTGAAGTGTTTTTCCAAAGTTATCAACACTTTTATGTTTGGCGTTCCGAAACCCACCTTATCTCAGGCTGAAAAGCGTTTTTGTGCATTGTGCCATAACTTTTCAGGGAAGCTTCAGAACATGAAATTTTAACCTCCCACTATAGCAGAAAGGGTCTTTCTAGTAGTTGCACATCAAATCTAAGCTGTCTGAAGTGTTTTTCAAAAGTTATCAACACTTTTATGTTTGGCGTTCCGAAACCCACCTTATCTCAGGCTGAAAAGCGTTTTTGTGCATTGTGCCATAACTTTTCAGGAAAGCTTCAGAACATGAAATTTTAACCTCCCACTATAGCAGAAAGGGTCTTTCTAGTAGTTGCACATCAAATCTAAACTGTCTGAAGTGTTTTTCCAAAGTTATCAACACTTTTATGTTTGGCGTTCCGAAACCCACCTTATCTCAGGCTGAAAAGCGTTTTTACGCATTGTGCCATAACTTTTCAGGGAAGCTTCAGAACATGAAATTTTAACCTCCCACTATAGCAGAAAGGGTCTTTCTAGTAGGTGCACATCAAATCTAAGCTCTCTGAAGTGTTTTTCGAAAGTTATCAACACTTTTATGTTTGGCGTTCCGAAACCCACCTTATCTCAGGCTGAAAAGCGTTTTTGTGCATTCTGCCATAACTTTTCAGGAAAGCTTCAGAACATGAAATTTTAACCTCCCACTATAGCAGAAAGGGTCTTTCTAGTAGTTGCACATCAAATCTAAACTGTCTGAAGTGTTTTTCCAAAGTTATTAACACTTTTATGTTTGGCGTTCCGAAACCCACCTTATCTCAGGCTGAAAAGCGTTTTTGTGCATTGTGCCATAACTTTTCAGGGAAGCTTCAGAACATGAAATTTTAACCTCCCACTATAGCAGAAAGGGTCTTTCTAGTAGTTGCACATCAAATCTAAACTGTCTGAAGTGTTTTTCCAAAGTTATTAACACTTTTATGTTTGGCGTTCCGAAACCCACCTTATCTCAGGCTGAAAAGCGTTTTTGTGCATTGTGCCATAACTTTTCAGGGAAGCTTCAGAACATGAAATTTTAACCTCCCACTATAGCAGAAAGGGTCTTTCTAGTAGTTGCACATCAAATCTAAACTGTCTGAAGTGTTTTTCCAAAGTTATCAACACTTTTATGTTTGGCGTTCCGAAACCCACCTTATCTCAGGCTGAAAAGCGTTTTTACGCATTGTGCCATAACTTTTCAGGGAAGCTTCAGAACATGAAATTTTAACCTCCCACTATAGCAGAAAGGGTCTTTCTAGTAGGTGCACATCAAATCTAAGCTGTCTGAAGTGTTTTTCGAAAGTTATCAACACTTTTATGTTTGGCGTTCCGAAACCCACCTTATCTCAGGCTGAAAAGCGTTTTTGTGCATTGTGCCATAACTTTTCAGGGAAGCTTCAGAACATGAAATTTTAACCTCCCACTATAGCAGAAAGGGTCTTTCTAGTAGTTGCACATCAAATCTAAGCTGTCTGAAGTGTTTTTCCAAAGTTATCAACACTTTTATGTTTGGCGTTCCGAAACCCACCTTATCTCAGGCTGAAAAGCGTTTTTGTGCATTGTGCCATAACTTTTCAGGAAAGCTTCAGAACATGAAATTTTAACCTCCCACTATAGCAGAAAGGGTCTTTCTAGTAGTTGCACATCAAATCTAAACTGTCTGAAGTGTTTTTCCAAAGTTATCAACACTTTTATGTTTGGCGTTCCGAAACCCACCTTATCTCAGGCTGAAAAGCGTTTTTACGCATTGTGCCATAACTTTTCAGGGAAGCTTCAGAACATGAAATTTTAACCTCCCACTATAGCAGAAAGGGTCTTTCTAGTAGGTGCACATCAAATCTAAGCTGTCTGAAGTGTTTTTCGAAAGTTATCAACACTTTTATGTTTGGCGTTCCGAAACCCACCTTATCTCAGGCTGAAAAGCGTTTTTGTGCATTGTGCCATAACTTTTCAGGGAAGCTTCAGAACATGAAATTTTAACCTCCCACTATAGCAGAAAGGGTCTTTCTAGTAGTTGCACATCAAATCTAAGCTGTCTGAAGTGTTTTTCCAAAGTTATCAACACTTTTATGTTTGGCGTTCCGAAATCCACCTTATCTCAGGCTGAAAAGCGTTTTTGTGCATTGTGCCATAACTTTTCAGGAAAGCTTCAGAACATGAAATTTTAACCTCCCACTATAGCAGAAAGGGTCTTTCTAGTAGTTGCACATCAAATCTAAACTGTCTGAAGTGTTTTTCCAAAGTTATCAACACTTTTATGTTTGGCGTTCCGAAACCCACCTTATCTCAGGCTGAAAAGCGTTTTTACGCATTGTGCCATACCTTTTCAGGGAAGCTTCAGAACATGAAATTTTAACCTCCCACTATAGCAGAAAGGGTCTTTCTAGTAGGTGCACATCAAATCTAAGCTCTCTGAAGTGTTTTTCGAAAGTTATCAACACTTTTATGTTTGGCGTTCCGAAACCCACCTTATCTCAGGCTGAAAAGCGTTTTTGTGCATTGTGCCATAACTTTTCAGGGAAGCTTCAGAACATGACATTTTAACCTCCCACTATAGCAGAAAGGGTCTTTCTAGTAGTTGCACATCAAATCTAAACTGTCTGAAGTGTTTTTCCAAAGTTATTAACACTTTTATGTTTGGCGTTCCGAAACCCACCTTATCTCAGGCTGAAAAGCGTTTTTGTGCATTGTGCCATAACTTTTCAGGGAAGCTTCAGAACATGAAATTTTAACCTCCCACTATAGCAGAAAGGGTCTTTCTGGTAGTTGCACATCAAATCTAAACTGTCTGAAGTGTTTTTCCAAAGTTATTAACACTTTTATGTTTGGCGTTCCGAAACCCACCTTATCTCAGGCTGAAAAGCGTTTTTGTGCATTGTGCCATAACTTTTCAGGGAAGCTTCAGAACATGAAATTTTAACCTCCCACTATAGCAGAAAGGGTCTTTCTAGTAGTTGCACATCAAATCTAAACTGTCTGAAGTGTTTTTCCAAAGTTATTAACACTTTTATGTTTGGCGTTCCGAAACCCACCTTATCTCAGGCTGAAAAGCGTTTTTGTGCATTGTGCCATAACTTTTCAGGGAAGCTTCAGAACATGAAATTTTAACCTCCCACTATAGCAGAAAGGGTCTTTCTAGTAGGTGCACATCAAATCTAAGCTGTCTGAAGTGTTTTTCGAAAGTTATCAACACTTTTATGTTTGGCGTTCCGAAACCCACCTTATCTCAGGCTGAAAAGCGTTTTTGTGCATTGTGCCATAACTTTTCAGGGAAGCTTCAGAACATGAAATTTTAACCTCCCACTATAGCAGAAAGGGTCTTTCTAGTAGTTGCACATCAAATCTAAGCTGTCTGAAGTGTTTTTCCAAAGTTATCAAGACTTTTATGTTTGGCCTTCCGAAACCCACCTTATCTCAGGCTGAAAAGCGTTTTTGTGCATTGTGCCATAACTTTTCAGGAAAGCTTCAGAACATGAAATTTTAACCTCCCACTATAGCAGAAAGGGTCTTTCTAGTAGTTGCACATCAAATCAAAACTGTCTGAAGTGTTTTTCCAAAGTTATCAACACTTTTATGTTTGGCGTTCCGAAACCCACCTTATCTCAGGCTGAAAAGCGTTTTTACGCATTGTGCCATAACTTTTCAGGGAAGCTTCAGAACATGAAATTTTAACGTCCCACTATAGCAGAAAGGGTCTTTCTAGTAGGTGCACATCAAATCTAAGCTGTCTGAAGTGTTTTTCGAAAGTTATCAACACTTTTATGTTTGGCGTTCCGAAACCCACCTTATCTCAGGCTGAAAAGCGTTTTTGTGCATTGTGCCATAACTTTTCAGGGAAGCTTCAGAACATGAAATTTTAACCTCCCACTATAGCAGAAAGGGTCTTTCTAGTAGTTGCACATCAAATCTAAGCTGTCTGAAGTGTTTTTCAAAAGTTATCAACACTTTTATGTTTGGCGTTCCGAAACCCACCTTATCTCAGGCTGAAAAGCGTTTTTGTGCATTGTGCCATAACTTTTCAGGAAAGCTTCAGAACATGAAATTTTAACCTCCCACTATAGCAGAAAGGGTCTTTCTAGTAGTTGCACATCAAATCTAAACTGTCTGAAGTGTTTTTCCAAAGTTATCAACACTTTTATGTTTGGCGTTCCGAAACCCACCTTATCTCAGGCTGAAAAGCGTTTTTACGCATTGTGCCATAACTTTTCAGGGAAGCTTCAGAACATGAAATTTTAACCTCCCACTATAGCAGAAAGGGTCTTTCTAGTAGGTGCACATCAAATCTAAGCTCTCTGAAGTGTTTTTCGAAAGTTATCAACACTTTTATGTTTGGCGTTCCGAAACCCACCTTATCTCAGGCTGAAAAGCGTTTTTGTGCATTGTGCCATAACTTTTCAGGGAAGCTTCAGAACATGAAATTTTAACCTCCCACTATAGCAGAAAGGGTCTTTCTAGTAGTTGCACATCAAATCTAAACTGTCTGAAGTGTTTTTCCAAAGTTATTAACACTTTTATGTTTGGCGTTCCGAAACCCACCTTATCTCAGGCTGAAAAGCGTTTTTGTGCATTGTGCCATAACTTTTCAGGGAAGCTTCAGAACATGAAATTTTAACCTCCCACTATAGCAGAAAGGGTCTTTCTAGTAGTTGCACATCAAATCTAAACTGTCTGAAGTGTTTTTCCAAAGTTATTAACACTTTTATGTTTGGCGTTCCGAAACCCACCTTATCTCAGGCTGAAAAGCGTTTTTGTGCATTGTGCCATAACTTTTCAGGGAAGCTTCAGAACATGAAATTTTAACCTCCCACTATAGCAGAAAGGGTCTTTCTAGTAGTTGCACATCAAATCTAAACTGTCTGAAGTGTTTTTCCAAAGTTATTAACACTTTTATGTTTGGCGTTCCGAAACCCACCTTATCTCAGGCTGAAAAGCGTTTTTGTGCATTGTGCCATAACTTTTCAGGGAAGCTTCAGAACATGAAATTTTAACCTCCCACTATAGCAGAAAGGGTCTTTCTAGTAGTTGCACATCAAATCTAAGCTGTCTGAAGTGTTTTTCCAAAGTTATCAACACTTTTATGTTTGGCGTTCCGAAACCCACCTTATCTCAGGCTGAAAAGCGTTTTTGTGCATTGTGCCATAACTTTTCAGGAAAGCTTCAGAACATGAAATTTTAACCTCCCACTATAGCAGAAAGGGTCTTTCTAGTAGTTGCACATCAAATCTAAACTGTCTGAAGTGTTTTTCCAAAGTTATCAACACTTTTATGTTTGGCGTTCCGAAACCCACCTTATCTCAGGCTGAAAAGCGTTTTTACGCATTGTGCCATAACTTTTCAGGGAAGCTTCAGAACATGAAATTTTAACCTCCCACTATAGCAGAAAGGGTCTTTCTAGTAGGTGCACATCAAATCTAAGCTCTTTGAAGTGTTTTTCGAAAGTTATCAACACTTTTATGTTTGGCGTTCCGAAACCCACCTTATCTCAGGCTGAAAAGCGTTTTTGTGCATTGTGCCATAACTTTTCAGGGAAGCTTCAGAACATGAAATTTTAACCTCCCACTATAGCAGAAAGGGTCTTTCTAGTAGTTGCACATCAAATCTAAACTGTCTGAAGTGTTTTTCCAAAGTTATTAACACTTTTATGTTTGGCGTTCCGAAACCCACCTTATCTCAGGCTGAAAAGCGTTTTTGTGCATTGTGCCATAACTTTTCAGGGAAGCTTCAGAACATGAAATTTTAACCTCCCACTATAGCAGAAAGGGTCTTTCTAGTAGTTGCACATCAAATCTAAACTGTCTGAAGTGTTTTTCCAAAGTTATTAACACTTTTATGTTTGGCGTTCCGAAACCCATCTTATCTCAGGCTGAAAAGCGTTTTTGTGCATTGTGCCATAACTTTTCAGGGAAGCTTCAGAACATGAAATTTTAACCTCCCACTATAGCAGAAAGGGTCTTTCTAGTAGGTGCACATCAAATCTAAGCTGTCTGAAGTGTTTTTCGAAAGTTATCAACACTTTTATGTTTGGCGTTCCGAAACCCACCTTATCTCAGGCTGAAAAGCGTTTTTGTGCATTGTGCCATAACTTTTCAGGGAAGCTTCAGAACATGAAATTTTAACCTCCCACTATAGCAGAAAGGGTCTTTCTAGTAGTTGCACATCAAATCTAAGCTGTCTGAAGTGTTTTTCAAAAGTTATCAACACTTTTATGTTTGGCGTTCCGAAACCCACCTTATCTCAGGCTGAAAAGCGTTTTTGTGCATTGTGCCATAACTTTTCAGGAAAGCTTCAGAACATGAAATTTTAACCTCCCACTATAGCAGAAAGGGTCTTTCTAGTAGTTGCACATCAAATCTAAACTGTCTGAAGTGTTTTTCCAAAGTTATCAACACTTTTATGTTTGGCGTTCCGAAACCCACCTTATCTCAGGCTGAAAAGCGTTTTTACGCATTGTGCCATAACTTTTCAGGGAAGCTTCAGAACATGAAATTTTAACCTCCCACTATAGCAGAAAGGGTCTTTCTAGTAGGTGCACATCAAATCTAAGCTCTCTGAAGTGTTTTTCGAAAGTTATCAACACTTTTATGTTTGGCGTTCCGAAACCCACCTTATCTCAGGCTGAAAAGCGTTTTTGTGCATTGTGCCATAACTTTTCAGGGAAGCTTCAGAACATGAAATTTTAACCTCCCACTATAGCAGAAAGGGTCTTTCTAGTAGTTGCACATCAAATCTAAACTGTCTGAAGTGTTTTTCCAAAGTTATTAACACTTTTATGTTTGGCGTTCCGAAACCCACCTTATCTCAGGCTGAAAAGCGTTTTTGTGCATTGTGCCATAACTTTTCAGGGAAGCTTCAGAACATGAAATTTTAACCTCCCACTATAGCAGAAAGGGTCTTTCTAGTAGTTGCACATCAAATCTAAACTGTCTGAAGTGTTTTTCCAAAGTTATTAACACTTTTATGTTTGGCGTTCCGAAACCCACCTTATCTCAGGCTGAAAAGCGTTTTTGTGCATTGTGCCATAACTTTTCAGGGAAGCTTCAGAACATGAAATTTTAACCTCCCACTATAGCAGAAAGGGTCTTTCTAGTAGTTGCACATCAAATCTAAACTGTCTGAAGTGTTTTTCCAAAGTTATTAACACTTTTATGTTTGGCGTTCCGAAACCCACCTTATCTCAGGCTGAAAAGCGTTTTTGTGCATTGTGCCATAACTTTTCAGGGAAGCTTCAGAACATGAAATTTTAACCTCCCACTATAGCAGAAAGGGTCTTTCTAGTAGTTGCACATCAAATCTAAGCTGTCTGAAGTGTTTTTCCAAAGTTATCAACACTTTTATGTTTGGCGTTCCGAAACCCACCTTATCTCAGGCTGAAAAGCGTTTTTGTGCATTGTGCCATAACTTTTCAGGAAAGCTTCAGAACATGAAATTTTAACCTCCCACTATAGCAGAAAGGGTCTTTCTAGTAGTTGCACATCAAATCTAAACTGTCTGAAGTGTTTTTCCAAAGTTATCAACACTTTTATGTTTGGCGTTCCGAAACCCACCTTATCTCAGGCTGAAAAGCGTTTTTACGCATTGTGCCATAACTTTTCAGGGAAGCTTCAGAACATGAAATTTTAACCTCCCACTATAGCAGAAAGGGTCTTTCTAGTAGGTGCACATCAAATCTAAGCTCTTTGAAGTGTTTTTCCAAAGTTATTAACACTTTTATGTTTGGCGTTCCGAAACCCACCTTATCTCAGGCTGAAAAGCGTTTTTGTGCATTGTGCCATAACTTTTCAGGGAAGCTTCAGAACATGAAATTTTAACCTCCCACTATAGCAGAAAGGGTCTTTCTAGTAGTTGCACATCAAATCTAAACTGTCTGAAGTGTTTTTCCAAAGTTATTAACACTTTTATGTTTGGCGTTCCGAAACCCATCTTATCTCAGGCTGAAAAGCGTTTTTGTGCATTGTGCCATAACTTTTCAGGGAAGCTTCAGAACATGAAATTTTAACCTCCCACTATAGCAGAAAGGGTCTTTCTAGTAGTTGCACATCAAATCTAAACTGTCTGAAGTGTTTTTCCAAAGTTATTAACACTTTTATGTTTGGCGTTCCGAAACCCACCTTATCTCAGGCTGAAAAGCGTTTTTACGCATTGTGCCATAACTTTTCAGGGAAGCTTCAGAACATGAAATTTTAACCTCCCACTATAGCAGAAAGGGTCTTTCTAGTAGGTGCACATCAAATCTAAGCTCTCTGAAGTGTTTTTCGAAAGTTATCAACACTTTTATGTTTGGCGTTCCGAAACCCACCTTATCTCAGGCTGAAAAGCGTTTTTGTGCATTGTGCCATAACTTTTCAGGGAAGCTTCAGAACATGAAATTTTAACCTCCCACTATAGCAGAAAGGGTCTTTCTAGTAGTTGCACATCAAATCTAAACTGTCTGAAGTGTTTTTCCAAAGTTATTAACACTTTTATGTTTGGCGTTCCGAAACCCACCTTATCTCAGGCTGAAAAGCGTTTTTGTGCATTGTGCCATAACTTTTCAGGGAAGCTTCAGAACATGAAATTTTAACCTCCCACTATAGCAGAAAGGGTCTTTCTAGTAGTTGCACATCAAATCTAAACTGTCTGAAGTGTTTTTCCAAAGTTATTAACACTTTTATGTTTGGCGTTCCGAAACCCACCTTATCTCAGGCTGAAAAGCGTTTTTGTGCATTGTGCCATAACTTTTCAGGGAAGCTTCAGAACATGAAATTTTAACCTCCCACTATAGCAGAAAGGGTCTTTCTAGTAGTTGCACATCAAATCTAAACTGTCTGAAGTGTTTTTCCAAAGTTATTAACACTTTTATGTTTGGCGTTCCGAAACCCACCTTATCTCAGGCTGAAAAGCGTTTTTGTGCATTGTGCCATAACTTTTCAGGGAAGCTTCAGAACATGGAATTTTAACCTCCCACTATAGCAGAAAGGGTCTTTCTAGTAGTTGCACATCAAATCTAAGCTGTCTGAAGTGTTTTTCCAAAGTTATCAACACTTTTATGTTTGGCGTTCCGAAACCCACCTTATCTCAGGCTGAAAAGCGTTTTTGTGCATTGTGCCATAACTTTTCAGGAAAGCTTCAGAACATGAAATTTTAACCTCCCACTATAGCAGAAAGGGTCTTTCTAGTAGTTGCACATCAAATCTAAGCTCTTTGAAGTGTTTTTCGAAAGTTATCAACACTTTTATGTTTGGCGTTCCGAAACCCACCTTATCTCAGGCTGAAAAGCGTTTTTGTGCATTGTGCCATAACTTTTCAGGGAAGCTTCAGAACATGAAATTTTAACCTCCCACTATAGCAGAAAGGGTCTTTCTAGTAGTTGCACATCAAATCTAAACTGTCTGAAGTGTTTTTCCAAAGTTATTAACACTTTTATGTTTGGCGTTCCGAAACCCACCTTATCTCAGGCTGAAAAGCGTTTTTGTGCATTGTGCCATAACTTTTCAGGGAACCTTCAGAACATGAAATTTTAACCTCCCACTATAGCAGAAAGGGTCTTTCTAGTAGTTGCACATCAAATCTAAACTGTCTGAAGTGTTTTTCCAAAGTTATTAACACTTTTATGTTTGGCGTTCCGAAACCCACCTTATCTCAGGCTTAAAAGCGTTTCTGTGCATTGTGCCATAACTTTTCAGGGAAGCTTCAGAACATGAAATTTTAACCTCCCACTATAGCAGAAAGGGTCTTTCTAGTAGTTGCACATCAAATCTAAACTGTCTGAAGTGTTTTTCCAAAGTTATTAACACTTTTATGTTTGGCGTTCCGAAACCCACCTTATCTCAGGCTGAAAAGCGTTTTTGTGCATTGTGCCATAACTTTTCAGGGAAGCTTCAGAACATGAAATTTTAACCTCCCACTATAGCAGAAAGGGTCTTTCTAGTAGGTGCACATCAAATCTAAGCTGTCTGAAGTGTTTTTCGAAAGTTATCAACACTTTTATGTTTGGCCTTCCGAAACCCACCTTATCTCAGGCTGAAAAGCGTTTTTGTGCATTGTGCCATAACTTTTCAGGGAAGCTTCAGAACATGAAATTTTAACCTCCCACTATAGCAGAAAGGGTCTTTCTAGTAGTTGCACATCAAATCTAAGCTGTCTGAAGTGTTTTTCAAAAGTTATCAACACTTTTATGTTTGGCGTTCCGAAACCCACCTTATCTCAGGCTGAAAAGCGTTTTTGTGCATTGTGCCATAACTTTTCAGGAAAGCTTCAGAACATGAAATTTTAACCTCCCACTATAGCAGAAAGGGTCTTTCTAGTAGTTGCACATCAAATCTAAACTGTCTGAAGTGTTTTTCCAAAGTTATCAACACTTTTATGTTTGGCGTTCCGAAACCCACCTTATCTCAGGCTGAAAAGCGTTTTTACGCATTGTGCCATAACTTTTCAGGGAAGCTTCAGAACATGAAATTTTAACCTCCCACTATAGCAGAAAGGGTCTTTCTAGTAGGTGCACATCAAATCTAAGCTCTCTGAAGTTTTTTTCAAAAGTTATCAACACTTTTATGTTTGGCGTTCCGAAACCCACCTTATCTCAGGCTGAAAAGCGTTTTTGTGCATTGTGCCATAACTTTTCAGGGAAGCTTCAGAACATGAAATTTTAACCTCCCACTATAGCAGAAAGGGTCTTTCTAGTAGGTGCACATCAAATCTAAGCTGTCTGAAGTGTTTTTCGAAAGTTATCAACACTTTTATGTTTGGCGTTCCGAAACCCACCTTATCTCAGGCTGAAAAGCGTTTTTGTGCATTGTGCCATAACTTTTCAGGGAAGCTTCAGAACATGAAATTTTAACCTCCCACTATAGCAGAAAGGGTCTTTCTAGTAGTTGCACATCAAATCTAAGCTGTCTGAAGTGTTTTTCAAAAGTTATCAACACTTTTATGTTTGGCGTTCCGAAACCCACCTTATCTCAGGCTGAAAAGTGTTTTTGTGCATTGTGCCATAACTTTTCAGGAAAGCTTCAGAACATGAAATTTTAACCTCCCACTATAGCAGAAAGGGTCTTTCTAGTAGTTGCACATCAAATCTAAACTGTCTGAAGTGTTTTTCCAAAGTTATCAACACTTTTATGTTTGGCGTTCCGAAACCCACCTTATCTCAGGCTGAAAAGCGTTTTTACGCATTGTGCCATAACTTTTCAGGGAAGCTTCAGAACATGAAATTTTAACCTCCCACTATAGCAGAAAGGGTCTTTCTAGTAGGTGCACATCAAATCTAAGCTCTCTGAAGTGTTTTTCGAAAGTTATCAACACTTTTATGTTTGGCGTTCCGAAACCCACCTTATCTCAGGCTGAAAAGCGTTTTTGTGCATTGTGCCATAACTTTTCAGGGAAGCTTCAGAACATGAAATTTTAACCTCCCACTATAGCAGAAAGGGTCTTTCTAGTAGTTGCACATCAAATCTAAACTGTCTGAAGTGTTTTTCCAAAGTTATTAACACTTTTATGTTTGGCGTTCCGAAACCCACCTTATCTCAGGCTGAAAAGCGTTTTTGTGCATTGTGCCATAACTTTTCAGGGAAGCTTCAGAACATGAAATTTTAACCTCCCACTATAGCAGAAAGGGTCTTTCTAATGTTTGCACATCAAATCTAAACTGTCTGAAGTGTTTTTCCAAAGTTATCAACACTTTTATGTTTGGCTTTCCGAAACCCACCTTATCTCAGGCTGAAAAGCGTTTTTGTGCATTGTGCCATAACTTTTCAGGGAAGCTTCAGAACATGAAATTTTAACCTCCCACTATAGCAGAAAGGGTCTTTCTAGTAGTTGCACATCAAATCTAAGCTGTCTGAAGTGTTTTTCAAAAGTTATCAACACTTTTATGTTTGGCGTTCCGAAACCCACCTTATCTCAGGCTAAAAAGCGTTTTTGTGCATTGTGCCATAACTTTTCAGGAAAGCTTCAGAACATGAAATTTTAACCTCCCACTATAGCAGAAAGGGTCTTTCTAGTAGTTGCACATCAAATCTAAACTGTCTGAAGTGTTTTTCCAAAGTTATCAACACTTTTATGTTTGGCGTTCCGAAACCCACCTTATCTCAGGCTGAAAAGCGTTTTTACGCATTGTGCCATAACTTTTCAGGGAAGCTTCAGAACATGAAATTTTAACCTCCCACTATAGCAGAAAGGGTCTTTCTAGTAGGTGCACATCAAATCTAAGCTCTCTGAAGTGTTTTTCGAAAGTTATCAACACTTTTATGTTTGGCGTTCCGAAACCCACCTTATCTCAGGCTGAAAAGCGTTTTTGTGCATTCTGCCATAACTTTTCAGGAAAGCTTCAGAACATGAAATTTTAACCTCCCACTATAGCAGAAAGGGTCTTTCTAGTAGTTGCACATCAAATCTAAACTGTCTGAAGTGTTTTTCCAAAGTTATTAACACTTTTATGTTTGGCGTTCCGAAACCCACCTTATCTCAGGCTGAAAAGCGTTTTTGTGCATTGTGCCATAACTTTTCAGGGAAGCTTCAGAACATGAAATTTTAACCTCCCACTATAGCAGAAAGGGTCTTTCTAGTAGTTGCACATCAAATCTAAACTGTCTGAAGTGTTTTTCCAAAGTTATTAACACTTTTATGTTTGGCGTTCCGAAACCCACCTTATCTCAGGCTGAAAAGCGTTTTTGTGCATTGTGCCATAACTTTTCAGGGAAGCTTCAGAACATGAAATTTTAACCTCCCACTATAGCAGAAAGGGTCTTTCTAGTAGTTGCACATCAAATCTAAACTGTCTGAAGTGTTTTTCCAAAGTTATCAACACTTTTATGTTTGGCGTTCCGAAACCCACCTTATCTCAGGCTGAAAAGCGTTTTTACGCATTGTGCCATAACTTTTCAGGGAAGCTTCAGAACATGAAATTTTAACCTCCCACTATAGCAGAAAGGGTCTTTCTAGTAGGTGCACATCAAATCTAAGCTGTCTGAAGTGTTTTTCGAAAGTTATCAACACTTTTATGTTTGGCGTTCCGAAACCCACCTTATCTCAGGCTGAAAAGCGTTTTTGTGCATTGTGCCATAACTTTTCAGGGAAGCTTCAGAACATGAAATTTTAACCTCCCACTATAGCAGAAAGGGTCTTTCTAGTAGTTGCACATCAAATCTAAGCTGTCTGAAGTGTTTTTCCAAAGTTATCAACACTTTTATGTTTGGCGTTCCGAAACCCACCTTATCTCAGGCTGAAAAGCGTTTTTGTGCATTGTGCCATAACTTTTCAGGAAAGCTTCAGAACATGAAATTTTAACCTCCCACTATAGCAGAAAGGGTCTTTCTAGTAGTTGCACATCAAATCTAAACTGTCTGAAGTGTTTTTCCAAAGTTATCAACACTTTTATGTTTGGCGTTCCGAAACCCACCTTATCTCAGGCTGAAAAGCGTTTTTACGCATTGTGCCATAACTTTTCAGGGAAGCTTCAGAACATGAAATTTTAACCTCCCACTATAGCAGAAAGGGTCTTTCTAGTAGGTGCACATCAAATCTAAGCTGTCTGAAGTGTTTTTCGAAAGTTATCAACACTTTTATGTTTGGCGTTCCGAAACCCACCTTATCTCAGGCTGAAAAGCGTTTTTGTGCATTGTGCCATAACTTTTCAGGGAAGCTTCAGAACATGAAATTTTAACCTCCCACTATAGCAGAAAGGGTCTTTCTAGTAGTTGCACATCAAATCTAAGCTGTCTGAAGTGTTTTTCCAAAGTTATCAACACTTTTATGTTTGGCGTTCCGAAACCCACCTTATCTCAGGCTGAAAAGCGTTTTTGTGCATTGTGCCATAACTTTTCAGGAAAGCTTCAGAACATGAAACTTTAACCTCCCACTATAGCAGAAAGGGTCTTTCTAGTAGTTGCACATCAAATCTAAACTGTCTGAAGTGTTTTTCCAAAGTTATCAACACTTTTATGTTTGGCGTTCCGAAACCCACCTTATCTCAGGCTGAAAAGCGTTTTTACGCATTGTGCCATAACTTTTCAGGGAAGCTTCAGAACATGAAATTTTAACCTCCCACTATAGCAGAAAGGGTCTTTCTAGTAGGTGCACATCAAATCTAAGCTCTCTGAAGTGTTTTTCGAAAGTTATCAACACTTTTATGTTTGGCGTTCCGAAACCCACCTTATCTCAGGCTGAAAAGCGTTTTTGTGCATTGTGCCATAACTTTTCAGGGAAGCTTCAGAACATGAAATTTTAACCTCCCACTATAGCAGAAAGGGTCTTTCTAGTAGTTGCACATCAAATCTAAACTGTCTGAAGTGTTTTTCCAAAGTTATTAACACTTTTATGTTTGGCGTTCCGAAACCCACCTTATCTCAGGCTGAAAAGCGTTTTTGTGCATTGTGCCATAACTTTTCAGGGAAGCTTCAGAACATGAAATTTTAACCTCCCACTATAGCAGAAAGGGTCTTTCTAGTAGTTGCACATCAAATCTAAACTGTCTGAAGTGTTTTTCCAAAGTTATTAACACTTTTATGTTTGGCGTTCCGAAACCCACCTTATCTCAGGCTGAAAAGCGTTTTTGTGCATTGTGCCATAACTTTTCAGGGAAGCTTCAGAACATGAAATTTTAACCTCCCACTATAGCAGAAAGGGTCTTTCTAGTAGTTGCACATCAAATCTAAACTGTCTGAAGTGTTTTTCCAAAGTTATTAACACTTTTATGTTTGGCGTTCCGAAACCCACCTTATCTCAGGCTGAAAAGCGTTTTTGTGCATTGTGCCATAACTTTTCAGGGAAGCTTCAGAACATGAAATTTTAACCTCCCACTATAGCAGAAAGGGTCTTTCTAGTAGTTGCACATCAAATCTAAACTGTCTGAAGTGTTTTTCCAAAGTTATCAACACTTTTATGTTTGGCGTTCCGAAACCCACCTTATCTCAGGCTGAAAAGCGTTTTTACGCATTGTGCCATAACTTTTCAGGGAAGCTTCAGAACATGACATTTTAACCTCCCACTATAGCAGAAAGGGTCTTTCTAGTAGTTGCACATCAAATCTAAACTGTCTGAAGTGTTTTTCCAAAGTTATTAACACTTTTATGTTTGGCGTTCCGAAACCCACCTTATCTCAGGCTGAAAAGCGTTTTTGTGCATTGTGCCATAACTTTTCAGGAAAGCTTCAGAACATGAAATTTTAACCTCCCACTATAGCAGAAAGGGTCTTTCTAGTAGTTGCACATCAAATCTAAGCTGTCTGAAGTGTTTTTCAAAAGTTATCAACACTTTTATGTTTGGCGTTCCGAAACCCACCTTATCTCAGGCTGAAAAGCGTTTTTGTGCATTGTGCCATAACTTTTCAGGAAAGCTTCAGAACATGAAATTTTAACCTCCCACTATAGCAGAAAGGGTCTTTCTAGTAGTTGCACATCAAATCTAAACTGTCTGAAGTGTTTTTCCAAAGTTATCAACACTTTTATGTTTAGCGTTCCGAAACCCACCTTATCTCAGGCTGAAAAGCGTTTTTACGCATTGTGCCATAACTTTTCAGGGAAGCTTCAGAACATGAAATTTTAACCTCCCACTATAGCAGAAAGGGTCTTTCTAGTAGGTGCACATCAAATCTAAGCTCTCTGAAGTGTTTTTCGAAAGTTATCAACACTTTTATGTTTGGCGTTCCGAAACCCACCTTATCTCAGGCTGAAAAGCGTTTTTGTGCATTGTGCCATAACTTTTCAGGAAAGCTTCAGAACATGAAATTTTAACCTCCCACTATAGCAGAAAGGGTCTTTCTAGTAGTTGCACATCAAATCTAAGCTCTCTGAAGTGTTTTTCGAAAGTTATCAACACTTTTATGTTTGGCGTTCCGAAACCCACCTTATCTCAGGCTGAAAAGCGTTTTTGTGCATTGTGCCATAACTTTTCAGGGAAGCTTCAGAACATGAAATTTTAACCTCCCACTATAGCAGAAAGGGTCTTTCTAGTAGTTGCACATCAAATCTAAACTGTCTGAAGTGTTTTTCCAAAGTTATTAACACTTTTATGTTTGGCGTTCCGAAACCCACCTTATCTCAGGCTGAAAAGCGTTTTTGTGCATTGTGCCATAACTTTTCAGGGAAGCTTCAGAACATGAAATTTTAACCTCCCACTATAGCAGAAAGGGTCTTTCTAGTAGTTGCACATCAAATCTAAACTGTCTGAAGTGTTTTTCCAAAGTTATTAACACTTTTATTTTTGGCGTTCCGAAACCCACCTTATCTCAGGCTGAAAAGCGTTTTTGTGCATTGTGCCATAACTTTTCAGGGAAGCTTCAGAACATGAAATTTTAACCTCCCACTATAGCAGAAAGGGTCTTTCTAGTAGTTGCACATCAAATCTAAACTGTCTGAAGTGTTTTTCCAAAGTTATTAACACTTTTATGTTTGGCGTTCCGAAACCCACCTTATCTCAGGCTGAAAAGCGTTTTTGTGCATTGTGCCATAACTTTTCAGGGAAGCTTCAGAACATGAAATTTTAACCTCCCACTATAGCAGAAAGGGTCTTTCTAGTAGTTGCACATCAAATCTAAACTGTCTGAAGTGTTTTTCCAAAGTTATCAACACTTTTATGTTTGGCGTTCCGAAACCCACCTTATCTCAGGCTGAAAAGCGTTTTTACGCATTGTGCCATAACTTTTCAGGGAAGCTTCAGAACATGAAATTTTAACCTCCCACTATAGCAGAAAGGGTCTTTCTAGTAGTTGCACATCAAATCTAAACTGTCTGAAGTGTTTTTCCAAAGTTATTAACACTTTTATGTTTGGCGTTCCGAAACCCACCTTATCTCAGGCTGAAAAGCGTTTTTGTGCATTGTGCCATAACTTTTCAGGAAAGCTTCAGAACATGAAATTTTAACCTCCCACTATAGCAGAAAGGGTCTTTCTAGTAGTTGCACATCAAATCTAAGCTGTCTGAAGTGTTTTTCAAAAGTTATCAACACTTTTATGTTTGGCGTTCCGAAACCCACCTTATCTCAGGCTGAAAAGCGTTTTTGTGCATTGTGCCATAACTTTTCAGGAAAGCTTCAGAACATGAAATTTTAACCTCCCACTATAGCAGAAAGGGTCTTTCTAGTAGTTGCACGTCAAATCTAAACTGTCTGAAGTGTTTTTCCAAAGTTATCAACACTTTTATGTTTGGCGTTCCGAAACCCACCTTATCTCAGGCTGAAAAGCGTTTTTACGCATTGTGCCATAACTTTTCAGGGAAGCTTCAGAACATGAAATTTTAACCTCCCACTATAGCAGAAAGGGTCTTTCTAGTAGGTGCACATCAAATCTAAGCTCTCTGAAGTGTTTTTCGAAAGTTATCAACACTTTTATGTTTGGCGTTCCGAAACCCACCTTATCTCAGGCTGAAAAGCGTTTTTGTGCATTGTGCCATAACTTTTCAGGGAAGCTTCAGAACATGAAATTTTAACCTCCCACTATAGCAGAAAGGGTCTTTCTAGTAGTTGCACATCAAATCTAAACTGTCTGAAGTGTTTTTCCAAAGTTATTAACACTTTTATGTTTGGCGTTCCGAAACCCACCTTATCTCAGGCTGAAAAGCGTTTTTGTGCATTGTGCCATAACTTTTCAGGGAAGCTTCAGAACATGAAATTTTAACCTCCCACTATAGCAGAAAGGGTCTTTCTAGTAGTTGCACATCAAATCTAAACTGTCTGAAGTGTTTTTCCAAAGTTATCAACACTTTTATGTTTGGCTTTCCGAAACCCACCTTATCTCAGGCTGAAAAGCGTTTTTGTGCATTGTGCCATAACTTTTCAGGGAAGCTTCAGAACATGAAATTTTAACCTCCCACTATAGCAGAAAGGGTCTTTCTAGTAGTTGCACATCAAATCTAAGCTGTCTGAAGTGTTTTTCAAAAGTTATCAACACTTTTATGTTTGGCGTTCCGAAACCCACCTTATCTCAGGCTGAAAAGCGTTTTTGTGCATTGTGCCATAACTTTTCAGGAAAGCTTCAGAACATGAAATTTTAACCTCCCACTATAGCAGAAAGGGTCTTTCTACTAGTTGCACATCAAATCTAAACTGTCTGAAGTGTTTTTCCAAAGTTATCAACACTTTTATGTTTGGCGTTCCGAAACCCACCTTATCTCAGGCTGAAAAGCGTTTTTACGCATTGTGCCATAACTTTTCAGGGAAGCTTCAGAACATGAAATTTTAACCTCCCACTATAGCAGAAAGGGTCTTTCTAGTAGGTGCACATCAAATCTAAGCTCTCTGAAGTGTTTTTCGAAAGTTATCAACACTTTTATGTTTGGCGTTCCGAAACCCACCTTATCTCAGGCTGAAAAGCGTTTTTGTGCATTGTGCCATAAATTTTCAGGAAAGCTTCAGAACATGAAATTTTAACCTCCCACTATAGCAGAAAGGGTCTTTCTAGTAGTTGCACATCAAATCTAAACTGTCTGAAGTGTTTTTCCAAAGTTATTAACACTTTTATGTTTGGCGTTCCGAAACCCACCTTATCTCAGGCTGAAAAGCGTTTTTGTGCATTGTGCCATAACTTTTCAGGGAAGCTTCAGAACATGAAATTTTAACCTCCCACTGTAGCAGAAAGGGTCTTTCTAGTAGTTGCACATCAAATCTAAACTGTCTGAAGTGTTTTTCCAAAGTTATTAACACTTTTATGTTTGGCGTTCCGAAACCCACCTTATCTCAGGCTGAAAAGCGTTTTTGTGCATTGTGCCATAACTTTTCAGGGAAGCTTCAGAACATGAAATTTTAACCTCCCACTATAGCAGAAAGGGTCTTTCTAGTAGTTGCACATCAAATCTAAACTGTCTGAAGTGTTTTTCCAAAGTTATTAACACTTTTATGTTTGGCGTTCCGAAACCCACCTTATCTCAGGCTGAAAAGCGTTTTTGTGCATTGTGCCATAACTTTTCAGGGAAGCTTCAGAACATGAAATTTTAACCTCCCACTATAGCAGAAAGGGTCTTTCTAGTAGGTGCACATCAAATCTAAGCTGTCTGAAGTGTTTTTCGAAAGTTATCAACACTTTTATGTTTGGCCTTCCGAAACCCACCTTATCTCAGGCTGAAAAGCGTTTTTGTGCATTGTGCCATAACTTTTCAGGGAAGCTTCAGAACATGAAATTTTAACCTCCCACTATAGCAGAAAGGGTCTTTCTAGTAGTTGCACATCAAATCTAAGCTGTCTGAAGTGTTTTTCAAAAGTTATCAACACTTTTATGTTTGGCGTTCCGAAACCCACCTTATCTCAGGCTGAAAAGCGTTTTTGTGCATTGTGCCATAACTTTTCAGGAAAGCTTCAGAACATGAAATTTTAACCTCCCACTATAGCAGAAAGGGTCTTTCTAGTAGTTGCACATCAAATCTAAACTGTCTGAAGTGTTTTTCCAAAGTTATCAACACTTTTATGTTTGGCGTTCCGAAACCCACCTTATCTCAGGCTGAAAAGCGTTTTTACGCATTGTGCCATAACTTTTCAGGGAAGCTTCAGAACATGAAATTTTAACCTCCCACTATAGCAGAAAGGGTCTTTCTAGTAGGTGCACATCAAATCTAAGCTCTCTGAAGTGTTTTTCAAAAGTTATCAACACTTTTATGTTTGGCGTTCCGAAACCCACCTTATCTCAGGCTGAAAAGCGTTTTTGTGCATTGTGCCATAACTTTTCAGGGAAGCTTCAGAACATGAAATTTTAACCTCCCACTATAGCAGAAAGGGTCTTTCTAGTAGTTGCACATCAAATCTAAACTGTCTGAAGTGTTTTTCCAAAGTTATTAACACTTTTATGTTTGGCGTTCCGAAACCCACCTTATCTCAGGCTGAAAAGCGTTTTTGTGCATTGTGCCATAACTTTTCAGGGAAGCTTCAGAACATGAAATTTTAACCTCCCACTATAGCAGAAAGGGTCTTTCTAGTAGTTGCACATCAAATCTAAACTGTCTGAAGTGTTTTTCCAAAGTTATTAACACTTTTATGTTTGGCGTTCCGAAACCCACCTTATCTCAGGCTGAAAAGCGTTTTTGTGCATTGTGCCATAACTTTTCAGGGAAGCTTCAGAACATGAAATTTTAACCTCCCACTATAGCAGAAAGGGTCTTTCTAGTAGTTGCACATCAAATCTAAACTGTCTGAAGTGTTTTTCCAAAGTTATTAACACTTTTATGTTTGGCGTTCCGAAACCCACCTTATCTCAGGCTGAAAAGCGTTTTTGTGCATTGTGCCATAACTTTTCAGGGAAGCTTCAGAACATGAAATTTTAACCTCCCACTATAGCAGAAAGGGTCTTTCTAGTAGTTGCACATCAAATCTAAACTGTCTGAAGTGTTTTTCCAAAGTTATCAACACTTTTATGTTTGGCGTTCCGAAACCCACCTTATCTCAGGCTGAAAAGCGTTTTTACGCATTGTGCCATAACTTTTCAGGGAAGCTTCAGAACATGAAATTTTAACCTCCCACTATAGCAGAAAGGGTCTTTCTAGTAGTTGCACATCAAATCTAAACTGTCTGAAGTGTTTTTCCAAAGTTATTAACACTTTTATGTTTGGCGTTCCGAAACCCACCTTATCTCAGGCTGAAAAGCGTTTTTGTGCATTGTGCCATAACTTTTCAGGAAAGCTTCAGAACATGAAATTTTAACCTCCCACTATAGCAGAAAGGGTCTTTCTAGTAGTTGCACATCAAATCTAAGCTGTCTGAAGTGTTTTTCAAAAGTTATCAACACTTTTATGTTTGGCGTTCCGAAACCCACCTTATCTCAGGCTGAAAAGCGTTTTTGTGCATTGTGCCATAACTTTTCAGGAAAGCTTCAGAACATGAAATTTTAACCTCCCACTATAGCAGAAAGGGTCTTTCTAGTAGTTGCACATCAAATCTAAACTGTCTGAAGTGTTTTTCCAAAGTTATCAACACTTTTATGTTTGGCGTTCCGAAACCCACCTTATCTCAGGCTGAAAAGCGTTTTTACGCATTGTGCCATAACTTTTCAGGGAAGCTTCAGAACATGAAATTTTAACCTCCCACTATAGCAGAAAGGGTCTTTCTAGTAGGTGCACATCAAATCTAAGCTCTCTGAAGTGTTTTTCGAAAGTTATCAACACTTTTGTGTTTGGCGTTCCGAAACCCACCTTATCTCAGGCTGAAAAGCGTTTTTGTGCATTGTGCCATAACTTTTCATGGAAGCTTCAGAACATGAAATTTTAACCTCCCACTATAGCAGAAAGGGTCTTTCTAGTAGTTGCACATCAAATCTTAACTGTCTGAAGTGTTTTTCCAAAGTTATCAACACTTTTATGTTTGGCGTTCCGAAACCCACCTTATCTCAGGCTAAAAAGCGTTTTTGTGCATTGTGCCATAACTTTTCAGGGAAGCTTCAGAACATGAAATTTTAACCTCCCACTATAGCAGAAAGGGTCTTTCTAGTAGTTGCACATCAAATCTAAACTGTCTGAAGTGTTTTTCCAAAGTTATCAACACTTTTATGTTTGGCTTTCCGAAACCCACCTTATCTCAGGCTGAAAAGCGTTTTTGTGCATTGTGCCATAACTTTTCAGGGAAGCTTCAGAACATGAAATTTTAACCTCCCACTATAGCAGAAAGGGTCTTTCTAGTAGTTGCACATCAAATCTAAGCTGTCTGAAGTGTTTTTCAAAAGTTATCAACACTTTTATGTTTGGCGTTCCGAAACCCACCTTATCTCAGGCTGAAAAGCGTTTTTGTGCATTGTGCCATAACTTTTCAGGAAAGCTTCAGAACATGAAATTTTAACCTCCCACTATAGCAGAAAGGGTCTTTCTAGTAGTTGCACATCAAATCTAAACTGTCTGAAGTGTTTTTCCAAAGTTATCAACACTTTTATGTTTGGCGTTCCGAAACCCACCTTATCTCAGGCTGAAAAGCGTTTTTACGCATTGTGCCATAACTTTTCAGGGAAGCTTCAGAACATGAAATTTTAACCTCCCACTATAGCAGAAAGGGTCTTTCTAGTAGGTGCACATCAAATCTAAGCTCTCTGAAGTGTTTTTCGAAAGTTATCAACACTTTGATGTTTGGCGTTCCGAAACCCACCTTATCTCAGGCTGAAAAGCGTTTTTGTGCATTGTGCCATAACTTTTCAGGGAAGCTTCAGAACATGAAATTTTAACCTCCCACTATAGCAGAAAGGGTCTTTCTAGTAGTTGCACATCAAATCTAAACTGTCTGAAGTGTTTTTCCAAAGTTATTAACACTTTTATGTTTGGCGTTCCGAAACCCACCTTATCTCAGGCTGAAAAGCGTTTTTGTGCATTGTGCCATTACTTTTCAGGGAAGCTTCAGAACATGAAATTTTAACCTCCCACTATAGCAGAAAGGGTCTTTCTAGTAGTTGCACATCAAATCTAAACTGTCTGAAGTGTTTTTCCAAAGTTATTAACACTTTTATGTTTGGCGTTCCGAAACCCACCTTATCTCAGGCTGAAAAGCGTTTTCGTGCATTGTGCCATAACTTTTCAGGGAAGCTTCAGAACATGAAATTTTAACCTCCCACTATAGCAGAAAGGGTCTTTCTAGTAGGTGCACATCAAATCTAAGCTCTCTGAAGTGTTTTTCGAAAGTTATCAACACTTTGATGTTTGGCGTTCCGAAACCCACCTTATCTCAGGCTGAAAAGCGTTTTTGTGCATTGTGCCATAACTTTTCAGGGAAGCTTCAGAACATGAAATTTTAACCTCCCACTATAGCAGAAAGGGTCTTTCTAGTAGTTGCACATCAAATCTAAACTGTCTGAAGTGTTTTTCCAAAGTTATTAACACTTTTATGTTTGGCGTTCCGAAACCCACCTTATCTCAGGCTGAAAAGCGTTTTTGTGCATTGTGCCATTACTTTTCAGGGAAGCTTCAGAACATGAAATTTTAACCTCCCACTATAGCAGAAAGGGTCTTTCTAGTAGTTGCACATCAAATCTAAACTGTCTGAAGTGTTTTTCCAAAGTTATCAACACTTTTATGTTTGGCGTTCCGAAACCCACCTTATCTCAGGCTGAAAAGCGTTTTTGTGCATTGTGCCATAACTTTTCAGGGAAGCTTCAGAACATGAAATTTTAACCTCCCACTATAGCAGAAAGGGTCTTTCTAGTAGTTGCACATCAAATCTAAGCTGTCTGAAGTGTTTTTCAAAAGTTATCAACACTTTTATGTTTGGCGTTCCGAAACCCACCTTATCTCAGGCTGAAAAGCGTTTTTGTGCATTGTGCCATAACTTTTCAGGAAAGCTTCAGAACATGAAATTTTAACCTCCCACTATAGCAGAAAGGGTCTTTCTAGTAGTTGCACATCAAATCTAAACTGTCTGAAGTGTTTTTCCAAAGTTATCAACACTTTTATGTTTGGCGTTCCGAAACCCACCTTATCTCAGGCTGAAAAGCGTTTTTGTGCATTGTGCCATAACTTTTCAGGGAAGCTTCAGAACATGAAATTTTAACCTCCCACTATAGCAGAAAGGGTCTTTCTAGTAGGTGCACATCAAATCTAAGCTCTCTGAAGTGTTTTTCGAAAGTTATCAACACTTTGATGTTTGGCGTTCCGAAACCCACCTTATCTCAGGCTGAAAAGCGTTTTTGTGCATTGTGCCATAACTTTTCAGGGAAGCTTCAGAACATGAAATTTTAACCTCCCACTATAGCAGAAAGGGTCTTTCTAGTAGTTGCACATCAAATCTAAACTGTCTGAAGTGTTTTTCCAAAGTTATTAACACTTTTATGTTTGGCGTTCCGAAACCCACCTTATCTCAGGCTGAAAAGCGTTTTTGTGCATTGTGCCATTACTTTTCAGGGAAGCTTCAGAACATGAAATTTTAACCTCCCACTATAGCAGAAAGGGTCTTTCTAGTAGTTGCACATCAAATCTAAACTGTCTGAAGTGTTTTTCCAAAGTTATCAACACTTTTATGTTTGGCGTTCCGAAACCCACCTTATCTCAGGCTGAAAAGCGTTTTTGTGCATTGTGCCATAACTTTTCAGGGAAGCTTCAGAACATGAAATTTTAACCTCCCACTATAGCAGAAAGGGTCTTTCTAGTAGTTGCACATCAAATCTAAGCTGTCTGAAGTGTTTTTCAAAAGTTATCAACACTTTTATGTTTGGCGTTCCGAAACCCACCTTATCTCAGGCTGAAAAGCGTTTTTGTGCATTGTGCCATAACTTTTCAGGAAAGCTTCAGAACATGAAATTTTAACCTCCCACTATAGCAGAAAGGGTCTTTCTAGTAGTTGCACATCAAATCTAAACTGTCTGAAGTGTTTTTCCAAAGTTATCAACACTTTTATGTTTGGCGTTCCGAAACCCACCTTATCTCAGGCTGAAAAGCGTTTTTACGCATTGTGCCATAACTTTTCAGGGAAGCTTCAGAACATGAAATTTTAACCTCCCACTATAGCAGAAAGGGTCTTTCTAGTAGGTGCACATCAAATCTAAGCTCTCTGAAGTGTTTTTCGAAAGTTATCAACACTTTTATGTTTGGCGTTCCGAAACCCACCTTATCTCAGGCTGAAAAGCGTTTTTGTGCATTGTGCCATAACTTTTCAGGGAAGCTTCAGAACATGAAATTTTAACCTCCCACTATAGCAGAAAGGGTCTTTCTAGTAGTTGCACATCAAATCTAAACTGTCTGAAGTGTTTTTCCAAAGTTATTAACACTTTTATGTTTGGCGTTCCGTAACCCACCTTATCTCAGGCTGAAAAGCGTTTTTGTGCATTGTGCCATAACTTTTCAGGGAAGCTTCAGAACATGAAATTTTAACCTCCCACTATAGCAGAAAGGGTCTTTCTAGTAGTTGCACATCAAATCTAAACTGTCTGAAGTGTTTTTCCAAAGTTATCAACACTTTTATGTTTGGCGTTCCGAAACCCACCTTATCTCAGGCTGAAAAGCGTTTTTACGCATTGTGCCATAACTTTTCAGGGAAGCTTCAGAACATGAAATTTTAACCTCCCACTATAGCAGAAAGGGTCTTTCTAGTAGTTGCACATCAAATCTAAACTGTCTGAAGTGTTTTTCCAAAGTTATTAACACTTTTATGTTTGGCGTTCCGAAACCCACCTTATCTCAGGCTGAAAAGCGTTTTTGTGCATTGTGCCATAACTTTTCAGGAAAGCTTCAGAACATGAAATTTTAACCTCCCACTATAGCAGAAAGGGTCTTTCTAGTAGTTGCACATCAAATCTAAGCTGTCTGAAGTGTTTTTCAAAAGTTATCAACACTTTTATGTTTGGCGTTCCGAAACCCACCTTATCTCAGGCTGAAAAGCGTTTTTGTGCATTGTGCCATAACTTTTCAGGAAAGCTTCAGAACATGAAATTTTAACCTCCCACTATAGCAGAAAGGGTCTTTCTAGTAGTTGCACATCAAATCTAAACTGTCTGAAGTGTTTTTCCAAAGTTATCAACACTTTTATGTTTGGCGTTCCGAAACCCACCTTATCTCAGGTTGAAAAGCGTTTTTACGCATTGTGCCATAACTTTTCAGGGAAGCTTCAGAACATGAAATTTTAACCTCCCACTATAGCAGAAAGGGTCTTTCTAGTAGGTGCACATCAAATCTAAGCTCTCTGAAGTGTTTTTTGAAAGTTATCAACACTTTTATGTTTGGCGTTCCGAAACCCACCTTATCTCAGGCTGAAAAGCGTTTTTGTGCATTGTGCCATAACTTTTCAGGGAAGCTTCAGAACATGAAATTTTAACCTCCCACTATAGCAGAAAGGGTCTTTCTAGTAGTTGCACATCAAATCTAAACTGTCTGAAGTGTTTTTCCAAAGTTATTAACACTTTTATGTTTGGCGTTCCGAAACCCACCTTATCTCAGGCTGAAAAGCGTTTTTGTGCATTGTGCCATAACTTTTCAGGGAAGCTTCAGAACATGAAATTTTAACCTCCCACTATAGCAGAAAGGGTCTTTCTAGTAGTTGCACATCAAATCTAAACTGTCTGAAGTGTTTTTCCAAAGTTATCAACACTTTTATGTTTGGCGTTCCGAAACCCACCTTATCTCAGGCTGAAAAGCGTTTTTACGCATTGTGCCATAACTTTTCAGGGAAGCTTCAGAACATGAAATTTTAACCTCCCACTATAGCAGAAAGGGTCTTTCTAGTAGGTGCACATCAAATCTAAGCTCTCTGAAGTGTTTTTCGAAAGTTATCAACACTTTTATGTTTGGCGTTCCGAAACCCACCTTATCTCAGGCTGAAAAGCGTTTTTACGCATTGTGCCATAACTTTTCAGGGAAGCTTCAGAACATGAAATTTTAACCTCCCACTATAGCAGAAAGGGTCTTTCTAGTAGTTGCACATCAAATCTAAACTGTCTGAAGTGTTTTTCCAAAGTTATTAACACTTTTATGTTTGGCGTTCCGAAACCCACCTTATCTCAGGCTGAAAAGCGTTTTTGTGCATTGTGCCATAACTTTTCAGGAAAGCTTCAGAACATGAAATTTTAACCTCCCACTATAGCAGAAAGGGTCTTTCTAGTAGTTGCACATCAAATCTAAGCTGTCTGAAGTGTTTTTCAAAAGTTATCAACACTTTTATGTTTGGCGTTCCGAAACCCACCTTATCTCAGGCTGAAAAGCGTTTTTGTGCATTGTGCCATAACTTTTCAGGAAAGCTTCAGAACATGAAATTTTAACCTCCCACTATAGCAGAAAGGGTCTTTCTAGTAGTTGCACATCAAATCTAAACTGTCTGAAGTGTTTTTCCAAAGTTATCAACACTTTTATGTTTGGCGTTCCGAAACCCACCTTATCTCAGGTTGAAAAGCGTTTTTACGCATTGTGCCATAACTTTTCAGGGAAGCTTCAGAACATGAAATTTTAACCTCCCACTATAGCAGAAAGGGTCTTTCTAGTAGGTGCACATCAAATCTAAGCTCTCTGAAGTGTTTTTTGAAAGTTATCAACACTTTTATGTTTGGCGTTCCGAAACCCACCTTATCTCAGGCTGAAAAGCGTTTTTGTGCATTGTGCCATAACTTTTCAGGGAAGCTTCAGAACATGAAATTTTAACCTCCCACTATAGCAGAAAGGGTCTTTCTAGTAGTTGCACATCAAATCTAAACTGTCTGAAGTGTTTTTCCAAAGTTATTAACACTTTTATGTTTGGCGTTCCGAAACCCACCTTATCTCAGGCTGAAAAGCGTTTTTGTGCATTGTGCCATAACTTTTCAGGGAAGCTTCAGAACATGAAATTTTAACCTCCCACTATAGCAGAAAGGGTCTTTCTAGTAGTTGCACATCAAATCTAAACTGTCTGAAGTGTTTTTCCAAAGTTATCAACACTTTTATGTTTGGCGTTCCGAAACCCACCTTATCTCAGGCTGAAAAGCGTTTTTACGCATTGTGCCATAACTTTTCAGGGAAGCTTCAGAACATGAAATTTTAACCTCCCACTATAGCAGAAAGGGTCTTTCTAGTAGGTGCACATCAAATCTAAGCTCTCTGAAGTGTTTTTCGAAAGTTATCAACACTTTTATGTTTGGCGTTCCGAAACCCACCTTATCTCAGGCTGAAAAGCGTTTTTGTGCATTGTGCCATAACTTTTCAGGAAAATTTCAGAACATGAAATTTTAACCTCCCACTATAGCAGAAAGGGTCTTTCTAGTAGTTGCACATCAAATCTAAACTGTCTGAAGTGTTTTTCCAAAGTTATTAACACTTTTATGTTTGGCGTTCCGAAACCCACCTTATCTCAGGCTGAAAAGCGTTTTTGTGCATTGTGCCATAACTTTTCAGGGAAGCTTCAGAACATGAAATTTTAACCTCCCACTATAGCAGAAAGGGTCTTTCTAGTAGGTGCACATCAAATCTATGCTCTCTGAAGTGTTTTTCGAAAGTTATCAACACTTTTATGTTTGGCGTTCCGAAACCCACCTTATCTCAGGCTGAAAAGCGTTTTTGTGCATTGTGCCATAACTTTTCAGGGAAGCTTCAGAACATGAAATTTTAACCTCCCACTATAGCAGAAAGGGTCTTTCTAGTAGTTGCACATCAAATCTAAACTGTCTGAAGTGTTTTTCCAAAGTTATTAACACTTTTATGTTTGGCGTTCCGAAACCCTCCTTATCTCAGGCTGAAAAGCGTTTTTGTGCATTGTGCCATTACTTTTCAGGGAAGCTTCAGAACATGAAATTTTAACCTCCCACTATAGCAGAAAGGGTCTTTCTAGTAGTTGCACATCAAATCTAAACTGTCTGAAGTGTTTTTCCAAAGTTATCAACACTTTTATGTTTGGCGTTCCGAAACCCACCTTATCTCAGGCTGAAAAGCGTTTTTGTGCATTGTGCCATAACTTTTCAGGGAAGCTTCAGAACATGAAATTTTAACCTCCCACTATAGCAGAAAGGGTCTTTCTAGTAGTTGCACATCAAATCTAAGCTGTCTGAAGTGTTTTTCAAAAGTTATCAACACTTTTATGTTTGGCGTTCCGAAACCCACCTTATCTCAGGCTGAAAAGCGTTTTTGTGCATTGTGCCATAACTTTTCAGGAAAGCTTCAGAACATGAAATTTTAACCTCCCACTATAGCAGAAAGGATCTTTCTAGTAGTTGCACATCAAATCTAAACTGTCTGAAGTGTTTTTCCAAAGTTATCAACACTTTTATGTTTGGCGTTCCGAAACCCACCTTATCTCAGGCTGAAAAGCGTTTTTACGCATTGTGCCATAACTTTTCAGGGAAGCTTCAGAACATGAAATTTTAACCTCCCACTATAGCAGAAAGGGTCTTTCTAGTAGGTGCACATCAAATCTAAGCTGTCTGAAGTGTTTTTCAAAAGTAATCAACACTTTTATGTTTGGCGTTCCGAAACCCACCTTATCTCAGGCTGAAAAGCGTTTTTGTGCATTGTGCCATAACTTTTCAGGAAAGCTTCAGAACATGAAATTTTAACCTCCCACTATAGCAGAAAGGGTCTTTCTAGTAGTTGCACATCAAATCTAAACTGTCTGAAGTGTTTTTCCAAAGTTATCAACACTTTTATGTTTGGCGTTCCGAAACCCACCTTATCTCAGGCTGAAAAGCGTTTTTACGCATTGTGCCATAACTTTTCAGGGAAGCTTCAGAACATGAAATTTTAACCTCCCACTATAGCAGAAAGGGTCTTTCTAGTAGGTGCACATCAAATCTAAGCTCTCTGAAGTGTTTTTCGAAAGTTATCAACACTATTATGTTTGGCGTTCCGAAACCCACCTTATCTCAGGCTGAAAAGCGTTTTTGTGCATTGTGCCATAACTTTTCAGGAAAGCTTCAGAACATGAAATTTTAACCTCCCACTATAGCAGAAAGGGTCTTTCTAGTAGTTGCACATCAAATCTAAACTGTCTGAAGAGTTTTTCCAAAGTTATTAACACTTTTATGTTTGGCGTTCCGAAACCCACCTTATCTCAGGCTGAAAAGCGTTTTTGTGCATTGTGCCATAACTTTTCAGGGAAGCTTCAGAACATGAAATTTTAACCTCCCACTATAGCAGAAAGGGTCTTTCTAGTAGTTGCACATCAAATCTAAACTGTCTGAAGTGTTTTTCCAAAGTTATTAACACTTTTATGTTTGGCGTTCCGAAACCCACCTTATCTCAGGCTGAAAAGCGTTTTTGTGCATTGTGCCATAACTTTTCAGGGAAGCTTCAGAACATGAAATTTTAACCTCCCACTATAGCAGAAAGGGTCTTTCTAGTAGGTGCACATCAAATCTAAGCTCTCTGAAGTGTTTTTCGAAAGTTATCAACACTTTGATGTTTGGCGTTCCGAAACCCACCTTATCTCAGGCTGAAAAGCGTTTTTGTGCATTGTGCCATAACTTTTCAGGGAAGCTTCAGAACATGAAATTTTAACCTCCCACTATAGCAGAAAGGGTCTTTCTAGTAGTTGCACATCAAATCTAAACTGTCTGAAGTGTTTTTCCAAAGTTATTAACACTTTTATGTTTGGCGTTCCGAAACCCACCTTATCTCAGGCTGAAAAGCGTTTTTGTGCATTGTGCCATTACTTTTCAGGGAAGCTTCAGAACATGAAATTTTAACCTCCCACTATAGCAGAAAGGGTCTTTCTAGTAGTTGCACATCAAATCTAAACTGTCTGAAGTGTTTTTCCAAAGTTATCAACACTTTTATGTTTGGCGTTCCGAAACCCACCTTATCTCAGGCTGAAAAGCGTTTTTGTGCATTGTGCCATAACTTTTCAGGGAAGCTTCAGAACATGAAATTTTAACCTCCCACTATAGCAGAAAGGGTCTTTCTAGTAGTTGCACATCAAATCTAAGCTGTCTGAAGTGTTTTTCAAAAGTTATCAACACTTTTATGTTTGGCGTTCCGAAACCCACCTTATCTCAGGCTGAAAAGCGTTTTTGTGCATTGTGCCATAACTTTTCAGGAAAGCTTCAGAACATGAAATTTTAACCTCCCACTATAGCAGAAAGAGTCTTTCTAGTAGTTGCACATCAAATCTAAACTGTCTGAAGTGTTTTTCCAAAGTTATCAACACTTTTATGTTTGGCGTTCCGAAACCCACCTTATCTCAGGCTGAAAAGCGTTTTTACGCATTGTGCCATAACTTTTCAGGGAAGCTTCAGAACATGAAATTTTAACCTCCCACTATAGCAGAAAGGGTCTTTCTAGTAGGTGCACATCAAATCTAAGCTCTCTGAAGTGTTTTTCGAAAGTTATCAACACTTTTATGTTTGGCGTTCCGAAACCCACCTTATCTCAGGCTGAAAAGCGTTTTTGTGCATTGTGCCATAACTTTTCAGGGAAGCTTCAGAACATGAAATTTTAACCTCCCACTATAGCAGAAAGGGTCTTTCTAGTAGTTGCACATCAAATCTAAACTGTCTGAAGTGTTTTTCCAAAGTTATTAACACTTTTATGTTTGGCGTTCCGTAACCCACCTTATCTCAGGCTGAAAAGCGTTTTTGTGCATTGTGCCATAACTTTTCAGGGAAGCTTCAGAACATGAAATTTTAACCTCCCACTATAGCAGAAAGGGTCTTTCTAGTAGTTGCACATCAAATCTAAACTGTCTGAAGTGTTTTTCCAAAGTTATCAACACTTTTATGTTTGGCGTTCCGAAACCCACCTTATCTCAGGTTGAAAAGCGTTTTTACGCATTGTGCCATAACTTTTCAGGGAAGCTTCAGAACATGAAATTTTAACCTCCCACTATAGCAGAAAGGGTCTTTCTAGTAGGTGCACATCAAATCTAAGCTCTCTGAAGTGTTTTTTGAAAGTTATCAACACTTTTATGTTTGGCGTTCCGAAACCCACCTTATCTCAGGCTGAAAAGCGTTTTTGTGCATTGTGCCATAACTTTTCAGGGAAGCTTCAGAACATGAAATTTTAACCTCCCACTATAGCAGAAAGGGTCTTTCTAGTAGTTGCACATCAAATCTAAACTGTCTGAAGTGTTTTTCCAAAGTTATTAACACTTTTATGTTTGGCGTTCCGAAACCCACCTTATCTCAGGCTGAAAAGCGTTTTTGTGCATTGTGCCATAACTTTTCAGGGAAGCTTCAGAACATGAAATTTTAACCTCCCACTATAGCAGAAAGGGTCTTTCTAGTAGTTGCACATCAAATCTAAACTGTCTGAAGTGTTTTTCCAAAGTTATCAACACTTTTATGTTTGGCGTTCCGAAACCCACCTTATCTCAGGCTGAAAAGCGTTTTTACGCATTGTGCCATAACTTTTCAGGGAAGCTTCAGAACATGAAATTTTAACCTCCCACTATAGCAGAAAGGGTCTTTCTAGTAGGTGCACATCAAATCTAAGCTCTCTGAAGTGTTTTTCGAAAGTTATCAACACTTTTATGTTTGGCGTTCCGAAACCCACCTTATCTCAGGCTGAAAAGCGTTTTTACGCATTGTGCCATAACTTTTCAGGGAAGCTTCAGAACATGAAATTTTAACCTCCCACTATAGCAGAAAGGGTCTTTCTAGTAGTTGCACATCAAATCTAAACTGTCTGAAGTGTTTTTCCAAAGTTATTAACACTTTTATGTTTGGCGTTCCGAAACCCACCTTATCTCAGGCTGAAAAGCGTTTTTGTGCATTGTGCCATAACTTTTCAGGAAAGCTTCAGAACATGAAATTTTAACCTCCCACTATAGCAGAAAGGGTCTTTCTAGTAGTTGCACATCAAATCTAAGCTGTCTGAAGTGTTTTTCAAAAGTTATCAACACTTTTATGTTTGGCGTTCCGAAACCCACCTTATCTCAGGCTGAAAAGCGTTTTTGTGCATTGTGCCATAACTTTTCAGGAAAGCTTCAGAACATGAAATTTTAACCTCCCACTATAGCAGAAAGGGTCTTTCTAGTAGTTGCACATCAAATCTAAACTGTCTGAAGTGTTTTTCCAAAGTTATCAACACTTTTATGTTTGGCGTTCCGAAACCCACCTTATCTCAGGTTGAAAAGCGTTTTTACGCATTGTGCCATAACTTTTCAGGGAAGCTTCAGAACATGAAATTTTAACCTCCCACTATAGCAGAAAGGGTCTTTCTAGTAGGTGCACATCAAATCTAAGCTCTCTGAAGTGTTTTTTGAAAGTTATCAACACTTTTATGTTTGGCGTTCCGAAACCCACCTTATCTCAGGCTGAAAAGCGTTTTTGTGCATTGTGCCATAACTTTTCAGGGAAGCTTCAGAACATGAAATTTTAACCTCCCACTATAGCAGAAAGGGTCTTTCTAGTAGTTGCACATCAAATCTAAACTGTCTGAAGTGTTTTTCCAAAGTTATTAACACTTTTATGTTTGGCGTTCCGAAACCCACCTTATCTCAGGCTGAAAAGCGTTTTTGTGCATTGTGCCATAACTTTTCAGGGAAGCTTCAGAACATGAAATTTTAACCTCCCACTATAGCAGAAAGGGTCTTTCTAGTAGTTGCACATCAAATCTAAACTGTCTGAAGTGTTTTTCCAAAGTTATCAACACTTTTATGTTTGGCGTTCCGAAACCCACCTTATCTCAGGCTGAAAAGCGTTTTTACGCATTGTGCCATAACTTTTCAGGGAAGCTTCAGAACATGAAATTTTAACCTCCCACTATAGCAGAAAGGGTCTTTCTAGTAGGTGCACATCAAATCTAAGCTCTCTGAAGTGTTTTTCGAAAGTTATCAACACTTTTATGTTTGGCGTTCCGAAACCCACCTTATCTCAGGCTGAAAAGCGTTTTTGTGCATTGTGCCATAACTTTTCAGGAAAATTTCAGAACATGAAATTTTAACCTCCCACTATAGCAGAAAGGGTCTTTCTAGTAGTTGCACATCAAATCTAAACTGTCTGAAGTGTTTTTCCAAAGTTATTAACACTTTTATGTTTGGCGTTCCGAAACCCACCTTATCTCAGGCTGAAAAGCGTTTTTGTGCATTGTGCCATAACTTTTCAGGGAAGCTTCAGAACATGAAATTTTAACCTCCCACTATAGCAGAAAGGGTCTTTCTAGTAGGTGCACATCAAATCTATGCTCTCTGAAGTGTTTTTCGAAAGTTATCAACACTTTTATGTTTGGCGTTCCGAAACCCACCTTATCTCAGGCTGAAAAGCGTTTTTGTGCATTGTGCCATAACTTTTCAGGGAAGCTTCAGAACATGAAATTTTAACCTCCCACTATAGCAGAAAGGGTCTTTCTAGTAGTTGCACATCAAATCTAAACTGTCTGAAGTGTTTTTCCAAAGTTATTAACACTTTTATGTTTGGCGTTCCGAAACCCTCCTTATCTCAGGCTGAAAAGCGTTTTTGTGCATTGTGCCATTACTTTTCAGGGAAGCTTCAGAACATGAAATTTTAACCTCCCACTATAGCAGAAAGGGTCTTTCTAGTAGTTGCACATCAAATCTAAACTGTCTGAAGTGTTTTTCCAAAGTTATCAACACTTTTATGTTTGGCGTTCCGAAACCCACCTTATCTCAGGCTGAAAAGCGTTTTTGTGCATTGTGCCATAACTTTTCAGGGAAGCTTCAGAACATGAAATTTTAACCTCCCACTATAGCAGAAAGGGTCTTTCTAGTAGTTGCACATCAAATCTAAGCTGTCTGAAGTGTTTTTCAAAAGTTATCAACACTTTTATGTTTGGCGTTCCGAAACCCACCTTATCTCAGGCTGAAAAGCGTTTTTGTGCATTGTGCCATAACTTTTCAGGAAAGCTTCAGAACATGAAATTTTAACCTCCCACTATAGCAGAAAGGATCTTTCTAGTAGTTGCACATCAAATCTAAACTGTCTGAAGTGTTTTTCCAAAGTTATCAACACTTTTATGTTTGGCGTTCCGAAACCCACCTTATCTCAGGCTGAAAAGCGTTTTTACGCATTGTGCCATAACTTTTCAGGGAAGCTTCAGAACATGAAATTTTAACCTCCCACTATAGCAGAAAGGGTCTTTCTAGTAGGTGCACATCAAATCTAAGCTGTCTGAAGTGTTTTTCAAAAGTAATCAACACTTTTATGTTTGGCGTTCCGAAACCCACCTTATCTCAGGCTGAAAAGCGTTTTTGTGCATTGTGCCATAACTTTTCAGGAAAGCTTCAGAACATGAAATTTTAACCTCCCACTATAGCAGAAAGGGTCTTTCTAGTAGTTGCACATCAAATCTAAACTGTCTGAAGTGTTTTTCCAAAGTTATCAACACTTTTATGTTTGGCGTTCCGAAACCCACCTTATCTCAGGCTGAAAAGCGTTTTTACGCATTGTGCCATAACTTTTCAGGGAAGCTTCAGAACATGAAATTTTAACCTCCCACTATAGCAGAAAGGGTCTTTCTAGTAGGTGCACATCAAATCTAAGCTCTCTGAAGTGTTTTTCGAAAGTTATCAACACTATTATGTTTGGCGTTCCGAAACCCACCTTATCTCAGGCTGAAAAGCGTTTTTGTGCATTGTGCCATAACTTTTCAGGAAAGCTTCAGAACATGAAATTTTAACCTCCCACTATAGCAGAAAGGGTCTTTCTAGTAGTTGCACATCAAATCTAAACTGTCTGAAGAGTTTTTCCAAAGTTATTAACACTTTTATGTTTGGCGTTCCGAAACCCACCTTATCTCAGGCTGAAAAGCGTTTTTGTGCATTGTGCCATAACTTTTCAGGGAAGCTTCAGAACATGAAATTTTAACCTCCCACTATAGCAGAAAGGGTCTTTCTAGTAGTTGCACATCAAATCTAAACTGTCTGAAGTGTTTTTCCAAAGTTATTAACACTTTTATGTTTGGCGTTCCGAAACCCACCTTATCTCAGGCTGAAAAGCGTTTTTGTGCATTGTGCCATAACTTTTCAGGGAAGCTTCAGAACATGAAATTTTAACCTCCCACTATAGCAGAAAGGGTCTTTCTAGTAGGTGCACATCAAATCTAAGCTCTCTGAAGTGTTTTTCGAAAGTTATCAACACTTTGATGTTTGGCGTTCCGAAACCCACCTTATCTCAGGCTGAAAAGCGTTTTTGTGCATTGTGCCATAACTTTTCAGGGAAGCTTCAGAACATGAAATTTTAACCTCCCACTATAGCAGAAAGGGTCTTTCTAGTAGTTGCACATCAAATCTAAACTGTCTGAAGTGTTTTTCCAAAGTTATTAACACTTTTATGTTTGGCGTTCCGAAACCCACCTTATCTCAGGCTGAAAAGCGTTTTTGTGCATTGTGCCATTACTTTTCAGGGAAGCTTCAGAACATGAAATTTTAACCTCCCACTATAGCAGAAAGGGTCTTTCTAGTAGTTGCACATCAAATCTAAACTGTCTGAAGTGTTTTTCCAAAGTTATCAACACTTTTATGTTTGGCGTTCCGAAACCCACCTTATCTCAGGCTGAAAAGCGTTTTTGTGCATTGTGCCATAACTTTTCAGGGAAGCTTCAGAACATGAAATTTTAACCTCCCACTATAGCAGAAAGGGTCTTTCTAGTAGTTGCACATCAAATCTAAGCTGTCTGAAGTGTTTTTCAAAAGTTATCAACACTTTTATGTTTGGCGTTCCGAAACCCACCTTATCTCAGGCTGAAAAGCGTTTTTGTGCATTGTGCCATAACTTTTCAGGAAAGCTTCAGAACATGAAATTTTAACCTCCCACTATAGCAGAAAGAGTCTTTCTAGTAGTTGCACATCAAATCTAAACTGTCTGAAGTGTTTTTCCAAAGTTATCAACACTTTTATGTTTGGCGTTCCGAAACCCACCTTATCTCAGGCTGAAAAGCGTTTTTACGCATTGTGCCATAACTTTTCAGGGAAGCTTCAGAACATGAAATTTTAACCTCCCACTATAGCAGAAAGGGTCTTTCTAGTAGGTGCACATCAAATCTAAGCTCTCTGAAGTGTTTTTCGAAAGTTATCAACACTTTTATGTTTGGCGTTCCGAAACCCACCTTATCTCAGGCTGAAAAGCGTTTTTGTGCATTGTGCCATAACTTTTCAGGGAAGCTTCAGAACATGAAATTTTAACCTCCCACTATAGCAGAAAGGGTCTTTCTAGTAGTTGCACATCAAATCTAAACTGTCTGAAGTGTTTTTCCAAAGTTATTAACACTTTTATGTTTGGCGTTCCGTAACCCACCTTATCTCAGGCTGAAAAGCGTTTTTGTGCATTGTGCCATAACTTTTCAGGGAAGCTTCAGAACATGAAATTTTAACCTCCCACTATAGCAGAAAGGGTCTTTCTAGTAGTTGCACATCAAATCTAAACTGTCTGAAGTGTTTTTCCAAAGTTATCAACACTTTTATGTTTGGCGTTCCGAAACCCACCTTATCTCAGGCTGAAAAGCGTTTTTACGCATTGTGCCATTACTTTTCAGGGAAGCTTCAGAACATGAAATTTTAACCTCCCACTATAGCAGAAAGGGTCTTTCTAGTAGTTGCACATCAAATCTAAACTGTCTGAAGTGTTTTTCCAAAGTTATTAACACTTTTATGTTTGGCGTTCCGAAACCCACCTTATCTCAGGCTGAAAAGCGTTTTTGTGCATTGTGCCATAACTTTTCAGGAAAGCTTCAGAACATGAAATTTTAACCTCCCACTATAGCAGAAAGGGTCTTTCTAGTAGTTGCACATCAAATCTAAGCTGTCTGAAGTGTTTTTCAAAAGTTATCAACACTTTTATGTTTGGCGTTCCGAAACCCACCTTATCTCAGGCTGAAAAGCGTTTTTGTGCATTGTGCCATAACTTTTCAGGAAAGCTTCACAACATGAAATTTTAACCTCCCACTATAGCAGAAAGGGTCTTTCTAGTAGTTGCACATCAAATCTAAACTGTCTGAAGTGTTTTTCCAAAGTTATCAACACTTTTATGTTTGGCGTTCCGAAACCCACCTTATCTCAGGTTGAAAAGCGTTTTTACGCATTGTGCCATAACTTTTCAGGGAAGCTTCAGAACATGAAATTTTAACCTCCCACTATAGCAGAAAGGGTCTTTCTAGTAGGTGCACATCAAATCTAAGCTCTCTGAAGTGTTTTTCGAAAGTTATCAACACTTTTATGTTTGGCGTTCCGAAACCCACCTTATCTCAGGCTGAAAAGCGTTTTTGTGCATTGTGCCATAACTTTTCAGGGAAGCTTCAGAACATGAAATTTTAACCTCCCACTATAGCAGAAAGGGTCTTTCTAGTAGTTGCACATCAAATCTAAACTGTCTGAAGTGTTTTTCCAAAGTTATTAACACTTTTATGTTTGGCGTTCCGAAACCCACCTTATCTCAGGCTGAAAAGCGTTTTTGTGCATTGTGCCATAACTTTTCAGGGAAGCTTCAGAACATGAAATTTTAACCTCCCACTATAGCAGAAAGGGTCTTTCTAGTAGTTGCACATCAAATCTAAACTGTCTGAAGTGTTTTTCCAAAGTTATCAACACTTTTATGTTTGGCTTTCCGAAACCCACCTTATCTCAGGCTGAAAAGCGTTTTTGTGCATTGTGCCATAACTTTTCAGGGAAGCTTCAGAACATGAAATTTTAACCTCCCACTATAGCAGAAAGGGTCTTTCTAGTAGTTGCACATCAAATCTAAGCTGTCTGAAGTGTTTTTCAAAAGTTATCAACACTTTTATGTTTGGCGTTCCGAAACCCACCTTATCTCAGGCTGAAAAGCGTTTTTACGCATTGTGCCATAACTTTTCAGGGAAGCTTCAGAACATGAAATTTTAACCTCCCACTATAGCAGAAAGGGTCTTTCTAGTAGGTGCACATCAAATCTAAGCTCTCTGAAGTGTTTTTCGAAAGTTATCAACACTTTTATGTTTGGCGTTCCGAAAACCCACCTTATCTCAGGCTGAAAAGCGTTTTTGTGCATTGTGCCATAACTTTTCAGGGAAGCTTCAGAACATGAAATTTTAACCTCCCACTATAGCAGAAAGGGTCTTTCTAGTAGTTGCACATCAAATCTAAACTGTCTGAAGTGTTTTTCCAAAGTTATTAACACTTTTATGTTTGGCGTTCCGAAACCCACCTTATCTCAGGCTGAAAAGCGTTTTTGTGCATTGTGCCATAACTTTTCAGGGAAGCTTCAGAACATGAAATTTTAACCTCCCACTATAGCAGAAAGGGTCTTTCTAGTAGTTGCACATCAAATCTAAACTGTCTGAAGTGTTTTTCCAAAGTTATCAACACTTTTATGTTTGGCTTTCCGAAACCCACCTTATCTCAGGCTGAAAAGCGTTTTTGTGCATTGTGCCATAACTTTTCAGGGAAGCTTCAGAACATGAAATTTTAACCTCCCACTATAGCAGAAAGGGTCTTTCTAGTAGTTGCACATCAAATCTAAGCTGTCTGAAGTGTTTTTCAAAAGTTATCAACACTTTTATGTTTGGCGTTCCGAAACCCACCTTATCTCAGGCTGAAAAGCGTTTTTACGCATTGTGCCATAACTTTTCAGGGAAGCTTCAGAACATGAAATTTTAACCTCCCACTATAGCAGAAAGGGTCTTTCTAGTAGGTGCACATCAAATCTAAGCTCTCTGAAGTGTTTTTCGAAAGTTATCAACACTTTTATGTTTGGCGTTCCGAAACCCACCTTATCTCAGGCTGAAAAGCGTTTTTGTGCATTGTGCCATAACTTTTCAGGAAAGCTTCAGAACATGAAATTTTAACCTCCCACTATAGCAGAAAGGGTCTTTCTAGTAGTTGCACATCAAATCTAAACTGTCTGAAGTGTTTTTCCAAAGTTATTAACACTTTTATGTTTGGCGTTCCGAAACCCACCTTATCTCAGGCTGAAAAGCGTTTTTGTGCATTGTGCCATAACTTTTCAGGGAAGCTTCAGAACATGAAATTTTAACCTCCCACTATAGCAGAAAGGGTCTTTCTAGTAGGTGCACATCAAATCTAAGCTCTCTGAAGTGTTTTTCGAAAGTTATCAACACTTTTATGTTTGGCGTTCCGAAACCCACCTTATCTCAGGCTGAAAAGCGTTTTTGTGCATTGTGCCATAACTTTTCAGGGAAGCTTCAGAACATGAAATTTTAACCTCCCACTATAGCAGAAAGGGTCTTTCTAGTAGTTGCACATCAAATCTAAACTGTCTGAAGTGTTTTTCCAAAGTTATTAACACTTTTATGTTTGGCGTTCCGAAACCCACCTTATCTCAGGCTGAAAAGCGTTTTTGTGCATTGTGCCATTACTTTTCAGGGAAGCTTCAGAACATGAAATTTTAACCTCCCACTATAGCAGAAAGGGTCTTTCTAGTAGTTGCACATCAAATCTAAACTGTCTGAAGTGTTTTTCCAAAGTTATCAACACTTTTATGTTTGGCGTTCCGAAACCCACCTTATCTCAGGCTGAAAAGCGTTTTTGTGCATTGTGCCATAACTTTTCAGGGAAGCTTCAGAACATGAAATTTTAACCTCCCACTATAGCAGAAAGGGTCTTTCTAGTAGTTGCACATCAAATCTAAGCTGTCTGAAGTGTTTTTCAAAAGTTATCAACACTTTTATGTTTGGCGTGCCGAAACCCACCTTATCTCAGGCTGAAAAGCGTTTTTGTGCATTGTGCCATAACTTTTCAGGAAAGCTTCAGAACATGAAATTTTAACCTCCCACTATAGCAGAAAGGGTCTTTCTAGTAGTTGCACATCAAATCTAAACTGTCTGAAGTGTTTTTCCAAAGTTATCAACACTTTTATGTTTGGCGTTCCGAAACCCACCTTATCTCAGGCTGAAAAGCGTTTTTACGCATTGTGCCATAACTTTTCAGGGAAGCTTCAGAACATGGAATTTTAACCTCCCACTATAGCAGAAAGGGTCTTTCTAGTAGGTGCACATCAAATCTAAGCTCTCTGAAGTGTTTTTCGAAAGTTATCAACACTTTTATGTTTGGCGTTCCGAAACCCACCTTATCTCAGGCTGAAAAGCGTTTTTGTGCATTGTGCCATAACTTTTCAGGAAAGCTTCAGAACATGAAATTTTAACCTCCCACTATAGCAGAAAGGGTCTTTCTAGTAGTTGCACATCAAATCTAAACTGTCTGAAGTGTTTTTCCAAAGTTATTAACACTTTTATGTTTGGCGTTCCGAAACCCACCTTATCTCAGGCTGAAAAGCGTTTTTGTGCATTGTGCCATAACTTTTCAGGGAAGCTTCAGAACATGAAATTTTAACCTCCCACTATAGCAGAAAGGGTCTTTCTAGTAGTTGCACATCAAATCTAAACTGTCTGAAGTGTTTTTCCAAAGTTATTAACACTTTTATGTTTGGCGTTCCGAAACCCACCTTATCTCAGGCTGAAAAGCGTTTTTGTGCATTGTGCCATAACTTTTCAGGGAAGCTTCAGAACATGAAATTTTAACCTCCCACTATAGCAGAAAGGGTCTTTCTAGTAGTTGCACATCAAATCTAAACTGTCTGAAGTGTTTTTCCAAAGTTATCAACACTTTTATGTTTGGCGTTCCGAAACCCACCTTATCTCAGGCTGAAAAGCGTTTTTACGCATTGTGCCATAACTTTTCAGGGAAGCTTCAGAACATGAAATTTTAACCTCCCCCTATAGCAGAAAGGGTCTTTCTAGTAGGTGCAAATCAAATCTAAGCTGTCTGAAGTGTTTTTCGAAAGTTATCAACACTTTTATGTTTGGCGTTCCGAAACCCACCTTATGTCAGGCTGAAAAGCGTTTTTGTGCATTGTGCCATAACTTTTCACGGAAGCTTCAGAACATGAAATTTTAACCTCCCACTATAGCAGAAAGGGTCTTTCTAGTAGTTGCACGTCAAATCTAAGCTGTCTGAAGTGTTTTTCAAAAGTTATCAACACTTTTATGTTTGGCGTTCCGAAACCCACCTTATCTCAGGCTGAAAAGCGTTTTTGTGCATTGTGCCATAACTTTTCAGGAAAGCTTCAGAACATGAAATTTTAACCTCCCACTACAGCAGAAAGGGTCTTTCTAGTAGTTGCACATCAAATATAAACTGTCTGAAGTGTTTTTCCAAAGTTATCAACACTTTTATGTTTGGCGTTCCGAAACCCACCTTATCTCAGGCTGAAAAGCGTTTTTACGCATTGTGCCATAACTTTTCAGGGAAGCTTCAGAACATGAAATTTTAACCTCCCACTATAGCAGAAAGGGTCTTTCTAGTAGGTGCACATCAAATCTAAGCTCTCTGAAGTGTTTTTCGAAAGTTATCAACACTTTTATGTTTGGCGTTCCGAAACCCACCTTATCTCAGGCTGAAAAGCGTTTTTGTGCATTGTGCCATAACTTTTCAGGGAAGCTTCAGAACATGAAATTTTAACCTCCCACTATAGCAGAAAGGGTCTTTCTAGTAGTTGCACATCAAATCTAAACTGTCTGAAGTGTTTTTCCAAAGTTATTAACACTTTTATGTTTGGCGTTCCGAAACCCACCTTATCTCAGGCTGAAAAGCGTTTTTGTGCATTGTGCCATAACTTTTCAGGGAAGCTTCAGAACATGAAATTTTAACCTCCCACTATAGCAGAAAGGGTCTTTCTAGTAGGTGCACATCAAATCTAAGCTCTCTGAAGTGTTTTTCGAAAGTTATCAACACTTTTATGTTTGGCGTTCCGAAACCCACCTTATCTCAGGCTGAAAAGCGTTTTTGTGCATTGTGCCATAACTTTTCAGGGAAGCTTCAGAACATGAAATTTTAACCTCCCACTATAGCAGAAAGGGTCTTTCTAGTAGTTGCACATCAAATCTAAACTGTCTGAAGTGTTTTTCCAAAGTTATTAACACTTTTATGTTTGGCGTTCCGAAACCCACCTTATCTCAGGCTGAAAAGCGTTTTTGTGCATTGTGCCATTACTTTTCAGGGAAGCTTCAGAACATGAAATTTTAACCTCCCACTATAGCAGAAAGGGTCTTTCTAGTAGTTGCACATCAAATCTAAACTGTCTGAAGTGTTTTTCCAAAGTTATCAACACTTTTATGTTTGGCGTTCCGAAACCCACCTTATCTCAGGCTGAAAAGCGTTTTTGTGCATTGTGCCATAACTTTTCAGGGAAGCTTCAGAACATGAAATTTTAACCTCCCACTATAGCAGAAAGGGTCTTTCTAGTAGTTGCACATCAAATCTAAGCTGTCTGAAGTGTTTTTCAAAAGTTATCAACACTTTTATGTTTGGCGTTCCGAAACCCACCTTATCTCAGGCTGAAAAGCGTTTTTGTGCATTGTGCCATAACTTTTCAGGAAAGCTTCAGAACATGAAATTTTAACCTCCCACTATAGCAGAAAGGGTCTTTCTAGTAGTTGCACATCAAATCTAAACTGTCTGAAGTGTTTTTCCAAAGTTATCAACACTTTTATGTTTGGCGTTCCGAAACCCACCTTATCTCAGGCTGAAAAGCGTTTTTACGCATTGTGCCATAACTTTTCAGGGAAGCTTCAGAACATGGAATTTTAACCTCCCACTATAGCAGAAAGGGTCTTTCTAGTAGGTGCACATCAAATCTAAGCTCTCTGAAGTGTTTTTCGAAAGTTATCAACACTTTTATGTTTGGCGTTCCGAAACCCACCTTATCTCAGGCTGAAAAGCGTTTTTGTGCATTGTGCCATAACTTTTCAGGAAAGCTTCAGAACATGAAATTTTAACCTCCCACTATAGCAGAAAGGGTCTTTCTAGTAGTTGCACATCAAATCTAAACTGTCTGAAGTGTTTTTCCAAAGTTATTAACACTTTTATGTTTGGCGTTCCGAAACCCACCTTATCTCAGGCTGAAAAGCGTTTTTGTGCATTGTGCCATAACTTTTCAGGGAAGCTTCAGAACATGAAATTTTAACCTCCCACTATAGCAGAAAGGGTCTTTCTAGTAGTTGCACATCAAATCTAAACTGTCTGAAGTGTTTTTCCAAAGTTATTAACACTTTTATGTTTGGCGTTCCGAAACCCACCTTATCTCAGGCTGAAAAGCGTTTTTGTGCATTGTGCCATAACTTTTCAGGGAAGCTTCAGAACATGAAATTTTAACCTCCCACTATAGCAGAAAGGGTCTTTCTAGTAGTTGCACATCAAATCTAAACTGTCTGAAGTGTTTTTCCAAAGTTATCAACACTTTTATGTTTGGCGTTCCGAAACCCACCTTATCTCAGGCTGAAAAGCGTTTTTACGCATTGTGCCATAACTTTTCAGGGAAGCTTCAGAACATGAAATTTTAACCTCCCCCTATAGCAGAAAGGGTCTTTCTAGTAGGTGCAAATCAAATCTAAGCTGTCTGAAGTGTTTTTCGAAAGTTATCAACACTTTTATGTTTGGCGTTCCGAAACCCACCTTATGTCAGGCTGAAAAGCGTTTTTGTGCATTGTGCCATAACTTTTCACGGAAGCTTCAGAACATGAAATTTTAACCTCCCACTATAGCAGAAAGGGTCTTTCTAGTAGTTGCACATCAAATCTAAGCTGTCTGAAGTGTTTTTCAAAAGTTATCAACACTTTTATGTTTGGCGTTCCGAAACCCACCTTATCTCAGGCTGAAAAGCGTTTTTGTGCATTGTGCCATAACTTTTCAGGAAAGCTTCAGAACATGAAATTTTAACCTCCCACTACAGCAGAAAGGGTCTTTCTAGTAGTTGCACATCAAATATAAACTGTCTGAAGTGTTTTTCCAAAGTTATCAACACTTTTATGTTTGGCGTTCCGAAACCCACCTTATCTCAGGCTGAAAAGCGTTTTTACGCATTGTGCCATAACTTTTCAGGGAAGCTTCAGAACATGAAATTTTAACCTCCCACTATAGCAGAAAGGGTCTTTCTAGTAGGTGCACATCAAATCTAAGCTCTCTGAAGTGTTTTTCGAAAGTTATCAACACTTTTATGTTTGGCGTTCCGAAACCCACCTTATCTCAGGCTGAAAAGCGTTTTTGTGCATTGTGCCATAACTTTTCAGGGAAGCTTCAGAACATGAAATTTTAACCTCCCACTATAGCAGAAAGGGTCTTTCTAGTAGTTGCACATCAAATCTAAACTGTCTGAAGTGTTTTTCCAAAGTTATTAACACTTTTATGTTTGGCGTTCCGTAACCCACCTTATCTCAGGCTGAAAAGCGTTTTTGTGCATTGTGCCATAACTTTTCAGGGAAGCTTCAGAACATGAAATTTTAACCTCCCACTATAGCAGAAAGGGTCTTTCTAGTAGTTGCACATCAAATCTAAACTGTCTGAAGTGTTTTTCCAAAGTTATCAACACTTTTATGTTTGGCGTTCCGAAACCCACCTTATCTCAGGCTGAAAAGCGTTTTTGTGCATTGTGCCATAACTTTTCAGGGAAGCTTCAGAACATGAAATTTTAACCTCCCACTATAGCAGAAAGGGTCTTTCTAGTAGTTGCACATCAAATCTAAGCTGTCTGAAGTGTTTTTCAAAAGTTATCAACACTTTTATGTTTGGCGTTCCGAAACCCACCTTATCTCAGGCTGAAAAGCGTTTTTGTGCATTGTGCCATAACTTTTCAGGAAAGCTTCAGAACATGAAATTTTAACCTCCCACTATAGCAGAAAGGGTCGTTCTAGTAGTTGCACATCAAATCTAAACTGTCTGAAGTGTTTTTCCAAAGTTATCAACACTTTTATGTTTGGCGTTCCGAAACCCACCTTATCTCAGGCTGAAAAGCGTTTTTGTGCATTGTGCCATAACTTTTCAGGGAAGCTTCAGAACATGAAATTTTAACCTCCCACTATAGCAGAAAGGGTCTTTCTAGTAGTTGCACATCAAATCTAAGCTGTCTGAAGTGTTTTTCAAAAGTTATCAACACTTTTATGTTTGGCGTTCCGAAACCCACCTTATCTCAGGCTGAAAAGCGTTTTTGTGCATTGTGCCATAACTTTTCAGGAAAGCTTCAGAACATGAAATTTTAACCTCCCACTATAGCAGAAAGGGTCTTTCTAGTAGTTGCACATCAAATCTAAACTGTCTGAAGTGTTTTTCCAAAGTTATTAACACTTTTATGTTTGGCGTTCCGAAACCCACCTTATCTCAGGCTGAAAAGCGTTTTTGTGCATTGTGCCATAACTTTTCAGGGAAGCTTCAGAACATGAAATTTTAACCTCCCACTATAGCAGAAAGGGTCTTTCTAGTAGTTGCACATCAAATCTAAACTGTCTGAAGTGTTTTTCCAAAGTTATCAACACTTTTATGTTTGGCGTTCCGAAACCCACCTTATCTCAGGCTGAAAAGCGTTTTTGTGCATTGTGCCATAACTTTTCAGGGAAGCTTCAGAACATGAAATTTTAACCTCCCACTATAGCAGAAAGGGTCTTTCTAGTAGTTGCACATCAAATCTAAGCTGTCTGAAGTGTTTTTCAAAAGTTATCAACACTTTTATGTTTGGCGTTCCGAAACCCACCTTATCTCAGGCTGAAAAGCGTTTTTGTGCATTGTGCCATAACTTTTCAGGAAAGCTTCAGAACATGAAATTTTAACCTCCCACTATAGCAGAAAGGGTCTTTCTAGTAGTTGCACATCAAATCTAAACTGTCTGAAGTGTTTTTCCAAAGTTATCAACACTTTTATGTTTGGCGTTCCGAAACCCACCTTATCTCAGGCTGAAAAGCGTTTTTACGCATTGTGCCATAACTTTTCAGGGAAGCTTCAGAACATGAAATTTTAACCTCCCACTATAGCAGAAAGGGTCTTTCTAGTAGTTGCACATCAAATCTAAGCTGTCTGAAGTGTTTTTCAAAAGTTATCAACACTTTTATGTTTGGCGTTCCGAAACCCACCTTATCTCAGGCTGAAAAGCGTTGTTGTGCATTGTGCCATAACTTTTCAGGAAAGCTTCAGAACATGAAATTTTAACCTCCCACTATAGCAGAAAGGGTCTTTCTAGTAGTTGCACATCAAATCTAAACTGTCTGAAGTGTTTTTCCAAAGTTATCAACACTTTTATGTTTGGCGTTCCGAAACCCACCTTATCTCAGGCTGAAAAGCGTTTTTACGCATTGTGCCATAACTTTTCAGGGAAGCTTCAGAACATGAAATTTTAACCTCCCACTATAGCAGAAAGGGTCTTTCTAGTAGGTGCACATCAAATCTAAGCTCTCTGAAGTGTTTTTCGAAAGTTATCAACACTTTTGTGTTTGGTGTTCCGAAACCCACCTTATCTCAGGCTGAAAAGCGTTTTTGTGCATTGTGCCATAACTTTTCAGGGAAGCTTCAGAACATGAAATTTTAACCTCCCACTATAGCAGAAAGGGTCTTTCTAGTAGTTGCACATCAAATCTAAGCTGTCTGAAGTGTTTTTCAAAAGTTATCAACACTTTTATGTTTGGCGTTCCGAAACCCACCTTATCTCAGGCTGAAAAGCGTTTTTGTGCATTGTGCCATAACTTTTCAGGAAAGCTTCAGAACATGAAATTTTAACCTCCCACTATAGCAGAAAGGGTCTTTCTAGTAGTTGCACATCAAATCTAAACTGTCTGAAGTGTTTTTCCAAAGTTATCAACACTTTTATGTTTGGCGTTCCGAAACCCACCTTATCTCAGGCTGAAAAGCGTTTTTACGCATTGTGCCATAACTTTTCAGGGAAGCTTCAGAACATGGAATTTTAACCTCCCACTATAGCAGAAAGGGTCTTTCTAGTAGGTGCACATCAAATCTAAGCTCTCTGAAGTGTTTTTTGAAAGTTATCAACACTTTTATGTTTGGCGTTCCGAAACCCACCTTATCTCATGCTGAAAAGCGTTTTTGTGCATTGTGCCATAACTTTTCAGGAAAGCTTCAGAACATGAAATTTTAACCTCCCACTATAGCAGAAAGGGTCTTTCTAGTAGTTGCACATCAAATCTAAACTGTCTGAAGTGTTTTTCCAAAGTTATTAACACTTTTATGTTTGGCGTTCCGAAACCCACCTTATCTCAGGCTGAAAAGCGTTTTTGTGCATTGTGCCATAACTTTTCAGGGAAGCTTCAGAACATGAAATTTTAACCTCCCACTATAGCAGAAAGGGTCTTTCTAGTAGTTGTACATCAAATCTAAACTGTCTGAAGTATTTTTCCAAAGTTATTAACACTTTTATGTTTGGCGTTCCGAAACCCACCTTATCTCAGGCTGAAAAGCGTTTTTGTGCATTGTGCCATAACTTTTCAGGGAAGCTTCAGAACATGAAATTTTAACCTCCCACTATAGCAGAAAGGGTCTTTCTAGTAGTTGCACATCAAATCTAAACTGTCTGAAGTGTTTTTCCAAAGTTATCAACACTTTTATGTTTGGCGTTCCGAAACCCACCTTATCTCAGGCTGAAAAGCGTTTTTACGCATTGTGCCATAACTTTTCAGGGAAGCTTCAGAACATGAAATTTTAACCTCCCCCTATAGCAGAAAGGGTCTTTCTAGTAGGTGCAAATCAAATCTAAGCTGTCTGAAGTGTTTTTCGAAAGTTATCAACACTTTTATGTTTGGCGTTCCGAAACCCACCTTATGTCAGGCTGAAAAGCGTTTTTGTGCATTGTGCCATAACTTTTCACGGAAGCTTCAGAACATGAAATTTTAACCTCCCACTATAGCAGAAAGGGTCTTTCTAGTAGTTGCACATCAAATCTAAGCTGTCTGAAGTGTTTTTCAAAAGTTATCAACACTTTTATGTTTGGCGTTCCGAAACCCACCTTATCTCAGGCTGAAAAGCGTTTTTGTGCATTGTGCCATAACTTTTCAGGAAAGCTTCAGAACATGAAATTTTAACCTCCCACTATAGCAGAAAGGGTCTTTCTAGTAGTTGCACATCAAATCTAAACTGTCTGAAGTGTTTTTCCAAAGTTATCAACACTTTTATGTTTGGCGTTCCGAAACCCACCTTATCTCAGGCTGAAAAGCGTTTTTACGCATTGTGCCATAACTTTTCAGGGAAGCTTCAGAACATGAAATTTTAACCTCCCACTATAGCAGAAAGGGTCTTTCTAGTAGGTGCACATCAAATCTAAGCTCTCTGAAGTGTTTTTCGAAAGTTATCAACACTTTTATGTTTGGCGTTCCGAAACCCACCTTATCTCAGGCTGAAAAGCGTTTTTACGCATTGTGCCATAACTTTTCAGGGAAGCTTCAGAACATGAAATTTTAACCTCCCACTATAGCAGAAAGGGTCTTTCTAGTAGTTGCACATCAAATCTAAACTGTCTGAAGTGTTTTTCCAAAGTTATTAACACTTTTATGTTTGGCGTTCCGTAACCCACCTTATCTCAGGCTGAAAAGCGTTTTTGTGCATTGTGCCATAACTTTTCAGGGAAGCTTCAGAACATGAAATTTTAACCTCCCACTATAGCAGAAAGGGTCTTTCTAGTAGTTGCACATCAAATCTAAACTGTCTGAAGTGTTTTTCCAAAGTTATCAACACTTTTATGTTTGGCGTTCCGAAACCCACCTTATCTCAGGCTGAAAAGCGTTTTTGTGCATTGTGCCATAACTTTTCAGGGAAGCTTCAGAACATGAAATTTTAACCTCCCACTATAGCAGAAAGGGTCTTTCTAGTAGTTGCACATCAAATCTAAGCTGTCTGAAGTGTTTTTCAAAAGTTATCAACACTTTTATGTTTGGCGTTCCGAAACCCACCTTATCTCAGGCTGAAAAGCGTTTTTGTGCATTGTGCCATAACTTTTCAGGAAAGCTTCAGAACATGAAATTTTAACCTCCCACTATAGCAGAAAGGGTCGTTCTAGTAGTTGCACATCAAATCTAAACTGTCTGAAGTGTTTTTCCAAAGTTATCAACACTTTTATGTTTGGCGTTCCGAAACCCACCTTATCTCAGGCTGAAAAGCGTTTTTGTGCATTGTGCCATAACTTTTCAGGGAAGCTTCAGAACATGAAATTTTAACCTCCCACTATAGCAGAAAGGGTCTTTCTAGTAGTTGCACATCAAATCTAAGCTGTCTGAAGTGTTTTTCAAAAGTTATCAACACTTTTATGTTTGGCGTTCCGAAACCCACCTTATCTCAGGCTGAAAAGCGTTTTTGTGCATTGTGCCATAACTTTTCAGGAAAGCTTCAGAACATGAAATTTTAACCTCCCACTATAGCAGAAAGGGTCTTTCTAGTAGTTGCACATCAAATCTAAACGGTCTGAAGTGTTTTTCCAAAGTTATCAACACTTTTATGTTTGGCGTTCCGAAACCCACCTTATCTCAGGCTGAAAAGCGTTTTTACGCATTGTGCCATAACTTTTCAGGGAAGCTTCAGAACATGAAATTTTAACCTCCCACTATAGCAGAAAGGGTCTTTCTAGTAGGTGCACATCAAATCTAAGCTCTCTGAAGTGTTTTTCGAAAGTTATCAACACTTTTATTTTTGGCGTTCCGAAACCCACCTTATCTCAGGCTGAAAAGCGTTTTTGTGCATTGTGCCATAACTTTTCAGGGAAGCTTCAGAACATGAAATTTTAACCTCCCACTATAGCAGAAAGGGTCTTTCTAGTAGTTGCACATCAAATCTAAACTGTCTGAAGTGTTTTTCCAAAGTTATTAACACTTTTATGTTTGGCGTTCCGAAACCCACCTTATCTCAGGCTGAAAAGCGTTTTTGTGCATTGTGCCATAACTTTTCAGGGAAGCTTCAGAACATGAAATTTTAACCTCCCACTATAGCAGAAAGGGTCTTTCTAGTAGTTGCACATCAAATCTAAACTGTCTGAAGTGTTTTTCCAAAGTTATCAACACTTTTATGTTTGGCGTTCCGAAACCCACCTTATCTCAGGCTGAAAAGCGTTTTTGTGCATTGTGCCATAACTTTTCAGGGAAGCTTCAGAACATGAAATTTTAACCTCCCACTATAGCAGAAAGGGTCTTTCTAGTAGTTGCACATCAAATCTAAGCTGTCTGAAGTGTTTTTCAAAAGTTATCAACACTTTTATGTTTGGCGTTCCGAAACCCACCTTATCTCAGGCTGAAAAGCGTTTTTGTGCATTGTGCCATAACTTTTCAGGAAAGCTTCAGAACATGAAATTTTAACCTCCCACTATAGCAGAAAGGGTCTTTCTAGTAGTTGCACATCAAATCTAAACTGTCTGAAGTGTTTTTCCAAAGTTATCAACACTTTTATGTTTGGCGTTCCGAAACCCACCTTATCTCAGGCTGAAAAGCGTTTTTACGCATTGTGCCATAACTTTTCAGGGAAGCTTCAGAACATGAAATTTTAACCTCCCACTATAGCAGAAAGGGTCTTTCTAGTAGTTGCACATCAAATCTAAGCTGTCTGAAGTGTTTTTCAAAAGTTATCAACACTTTTATGTTTGGCGTTCCGAAACCCACCTTATCTCAGGCTGAAAAGCGTTGTTGTGCATTGTGCCATAACTTTTCAGGAAAGCTTCAGAACATGAAATTTTAACCTCCCACTATAGCAGAAAGGGTCTTTCTAGTAGTTGCACATCAAATCTAAACTGTCTGAAGTGTTTTTCCAAAGTTATCAACACTTTTATGTTTGGCGTTCCGAAACCCACCTTATCTCAGGCTGAAAAGCGTTTTTACGCATTGTGCCATAACTTTTCAGGGAAGCTTCAGAACATGAAATTTTAACCTCCCACTATAGCAGAAAGGGTCTTTCTAGTAGGTGCACATCAAATCTAAGCTCTCTGAAGTGTTTTTCGAAAGTTATCAACACTTTTATGTTTGGCGTTCCGAAACCCACCTTATCTCAGGCTGAAAAGCGTTTTTGTGCATTGTGCCATAACTTTTCAGGGAAGCTTCAGAACATGAAATTTTAACCTCCCACAATAGCAGAAAGGGTCTTTCTAGTAGTTGCACATCAAATCTAAACTGTCTGAAGTGTTTTTCCAAAGTTATTAACACTTTTATGTTTGGCGTTCCGTAACCCACCTTATCTCAGGCTGAAAAGCGTTTTTGTGCATTGTGCCATAACTTTTCAGGGAAGCTTCAGAACATGAAATTTTAACCTCCCACTATAGCAGAAAGGGTCTTTCTAGTAGTTGCACATCAAATCTAAACTGTCTGAAGTGTTTTTCCAAAGTTATCAACACTTTTATGTTTGGCGTTCCGAAACCCACCTTATCTCAGGCTGAAAAGCGTTTTTGTGCATTGTGCCATAACTTTTCAGGGAAGCTTCAGAACATGAAATTTTAACCTCCCACTATAGCAGAAAGGGTCTTTCTAGTAGTTGCACATCAAATCTAAGCTGTCTGAAGTGTTTTTCGAAAGTTATCAACACTTTTATGTTTGGCGTTCCGAAACCCACCTTATCTCTGGCTGAAAAGCGTTTTTGTGCATTGTGCCATAACTTTTCAGGAAAGCTTCAGAACATGAAATTTTAACCTCCCACTATAGCAGAAAGGGTCGTTCTAGTAGTTGCACATCAAATCTAAACTGTCTGAAGTGTTTTTCCAAAGTTATCAACACTTTTATGTTTGGCGTTCCGAAACCCACCTTATCTCAGGCTGAAAAGCGTTTTTGTGCATTGTGCCATAACTTTTCAGGAAAGCTTCAGAACATGAAATTTTAACCTCCCACTATAGCAGAAAGGGTCTTTCTAGTAGTTGCACATCAAATCTAAACTGTCTGAAGTGTTTTTCCAAAGTTATCAACACTTTTATGTTTGGCGTTCCGAAACCCACCTTATCTCAGGCTGAAAAGCGTTTTTACGCATTGTGCCATAACCTTTCAGGGAAGCTTCAGAACATGAAATTTTAACCTCCCACTATAGCAGAAAGGGTCTTTCTAGTAGGTGCACATCAAATCTAAGCTCTCTGAAGTGTTTTTCCAAAGTTATCAACACTTTTATGTTTGGCGTTCCGAAACCCACCTTATCTCAGGCTGAAAAGCGTTTTTGTGCATTGTGCCATAACTTTTCAGGGAAGCTTCAGAACATGAAATTTTAACCTCCCACTATAGCAGAAAGGGTCTTTCTAGTAGTTGCACATCAAATCTAAACTGTCTGAAGTGTTTTTCCAAAGTTATTAACACTTTTATGTTTGGCGTTCCGAAACCCACCTTATCTCAGGCTGAAAAGCGTTTTTGTGCATTGTGCCATAACTTTTCAGGGAAGCTTCAGAACATGAAATTTTAACCTCCCACTATAGCAGAAAGGGTCTTTCTAATGTTTGCACATCAAATCTAAACTGTCTGAAGTGTTTTTCCAAAGTTATTAACACTTTTATGTTTGGCGTTCCGAAACCCACCTTATCTCAGGCTGAAAAGCGTTTTTGTGCATTGTGCCATAACTTTTCAGGGAAGCTTCAGAACATGAAATTTTAACCTCCCACTATAGCAGAAAGGGTCTTTCTAGTAGTTGCACATCAAATCTAAACTGTCTGAAGTGTTTTTCCAAAGTTATTAACACTTTTATGTTTGGCGTTCCGAAACCCACCTTATCTCAGGCTGAAAAGCGTTTTTGTGCATTGTGCCATAACTTTTCAGGGAAGCTTCAGAACATGAAATTTTAACCTCCCACTATAGCAGAAAGGGTCTTTCTAGTAGTTGCACATCAAATCTAAACTGTCTGAAGTGTTTTTCCAAAGTTATCAACACTTTTATGTTTGGCGTTCCGAAACCCACCTTATCTCAGGCTGAAAAGCGTTTTTACGCATTGTGCCATAACTTTTCAGGGAAGCTTCAGAACATGAAATTTTAACCTCCCACTATAGCAGAAAGGGTCTTTCTAGTAGGTGCACATCAAATCTAAGCTGTCTGAAGTGTTTTTCGAAAGTTATCAACACTTTTATGTTTGGCGTTCCGAAACCCACCTTATCTCAGGCTGAAAAGCGTTTTTGTGCATTGTGCCATAACTTTTCAGGGAAGCTTCAGAACATGAAATTTTAACCTCCCACTATAGCAGAAAGGGTCTTTCTAGTAGTTGCACATCAAATCTTAGCTGTCTGAAGTGTTTTTCAAAAGTTATCAACACTTTTATGTTTGGCGTTCCGAAACCCACCTTATCTCAGGCTGAAAAGCGTTTTTGTGCATTGTGCCATAACTTTTCAGGAAAGCTTCAGAACATGAAATTTTAACCTCCCACTATAGCAGAAAGGGTCTTTCTAAGTAGTTGCACATCAAATCTAAGCTCTCTGAAGTGTTTTTCGAAAGTTATCAACACTTTTATGTTTGGCGTTCCGAAACCCACCTTATCTCAGGCTGAAAAGCGTTTTTACGCATTGTGCCATAACTTTTCAGGGAAGCTTCAGAACATGAAATTTTAACCTCCCACTATAGCAGAAAGGGTCTTTCTAGTAGGTGCACATCAAATCTAAGCTCTCTGAAGTGTTTTTCGAAAGTTATCAACACTTTTATGTTTGGCGTTCCGAAACCCACCTTATCTCAGGCTGAAAAGCGTTTTTGTGCATTGTGCCATAACTTTTCAGGGAAGCTTCAGAACATGAAATTTTAACCTCCCACTATAGCAGAAAGGGTCTTTCTAGTAGTTGCACATCAAATCTAAACTGTCTGAAGTGTTTTTCCAAAGTTATTAACACTTTTATGTTTGGCGTTCCGAAACCCACCTTATCTCAGGCTGAAAAGTGTTTTTGTGCATTGTGCCATAACTTTTCAGGGAAGCTTCAGAACATGAAATTTTAACCTCCCACTATAGCAGAAAGGGTCTTTCTAGTAGTTGCACATCAAATCTAAACTGTCTGAAGTGTTTTTCCAAAGTTATTAACACTTTTATGTTTGGCGTTCCGAAACCCACCTTATCTCAGGCTGAAAAGCGTTTTTGTGCATTGTGCCATAACTTTTCAGGGAAGCTTCAGAACATGAAATTTTAACCTCCCACTATAGCAGAAAGGGTCTTTCTAGTAGTTGCACATCAAATCTAAACTGTCTGAAGTGTTTTTCCAAAGTTATCAACACTTTTATGTTTGGCGTTCCGAAACCCACCTTATCTCAGGCTGAAAAGCGTTTTTACGCATTGTGCCATAACTTTTCAGGGAAGCTTCAGAACATGAAATTTTAACCTCCCACTATAGCAGAAAGGGTCTTTCTAGTAGGTGCACATCAAATCTAAGCTGTCTGAAGTGTTTTTCGAAAGTTATTAACACTTTTATGTTTGGCGTTCCGAAACCCACCTTATCTCAGGCTGAAAAGCGTTTTTGTGCATTGTGCCATAACTTTTCAGGGAAGCTTCAGAACATGAAATTTTAACCTCCCACTATAGCAGAAAGGGTCTTTCTAGTAGTTGCACATCAAATCTAAGCTGTCTGAAGAGTTTTTCAAAAGTTATCAACACTTTTATGTTTGGCGTTCCGAAACCCACCTTATCTCAGGCTGAAAAGCGTTTTTGTGCATTGTGCCATAACTTTTCAGGAAAGCTTCAGAACATGAAATTTTAACCTCCCACTATAGCAGAAAGGGTCTTTCTAGTAGTTGCACATCAAATCTAAACTGTCTGAAGTGTTTTTCCAAAGTTATCAACACTTTTATGTTTGGCGTTCCGAAACCCACCTTATCTCAGGCTGAAAAGCGTTTTTACGCATTGTGCCATAACTTTTCAGGGAAGCTTCAGAACATGAAATTTTAACCTCCCACTATAGCAGAAAGGGTCTTTCTAGTAGGTGCACATCAAATCTAAGCTGTCTGAAGTGTTTTTCGAAAGTTATCAACACTTTTATGTTTGGCGTTCCGAAACCCACCTTATCTCAGGCTGAAAAGCGTTTTTACGCATTGTGCCATAACTTTTCAGGGAAGCTTCAGAACATGAAATTTTAACCTCCCACTATAGCAGAAAGGGTCTTTCTAGTAGTTGCACATCAAATCTAAGCTGTCTGAAGTGTTTTTCCAAAGTTATCAACACTTTTATGTTTGGCGTTCCGAAACCCACCTTATCTCAGGCTGAAAAGCGTTTTTGTGCATTCTGCCATAACTTTTCAGGAAAGCTTCAGAACATGAAATTTTAACCTCCCACTATAGCAGAAAGGGTCTTTCTAGTAGTTGCACATCAAATCTAAACTGTCTGAAGTGTTTTTCCAAAGTTATCAACACTTTTATGTTTGGCGTTCCGAAACCCACCTTATCTCAGGCTGAAAAGCGTTTTTACGCATTGTGCCATAACTTTTCAGGGAATCTTCAGAACATGAAATTTTAACCTCCCACTATAGCAGAAAGGGTCTTTCTAGTAGGTGCACATCAAATCTAAGCTCTCTGAAGTGTTTTTCGAAAGTTATCAACACTTTTATGTTTGGCGTTCCGAAACCCACCTTATCTCAGGCTGAAAAGCGTTTTTGTGCATTGTGCCATAACTTTTCAGGGAAGCTTCAGAACATGAAATTTTAACCTCCCACTATAGCAGAAAGGGTCTTTCTAGTAGTTGCACATCAAATCTAAACTGTCTGAAGTGTTTTTCCAAAGTTATTAACACTTTTATGTTTGGCGTTCCGAAACCCACCTTATCTCAGGCTGAAAAGCGTTTTTGTGCATTGTGCCATAACTTTTCAGGGAAGCTTCAGAACATGAAATTTTAACCTCCCACTATAGCAGAAAGGGTCTTTCTAGTAGTTGCACATCAAATCTAAACTGTCTGAAGTGTTTTTCCAAAGTTATAAACACTTTTATGTTTGGCGTTCCGAAACCCACCTTATCTCAGGCTGAAAAGCGTTTTTGTGCATTGTGCCATAACTTTTCAGGGAAGCTTCAGAACATGAAATTTTAACCTCCCACTATAGCAGAAAGGGTCTTTCTAGTAGTTGCACATCAAATCTAAACTGTCTGAAGTGTTTTTCCAAAGTTATTAACACTTTTATGTTTGGCGTTCCGAAACCCACCTTATCTCAGGCTGAAAAGCGTTTTTGTGCATTGTGCCATAACTTTTCAGGGAAGCTTCAGAACATGAAATTTTAACCTCCCACTATAGTAGAAAGGGTCTTTCTAGTAGGTGCACATCAAATCTAAGCTGTCTGAAGTGTTTTTCGAAAGTTATCAACACTTTTATGTTTGGCGTTCCGAAACCCACCTTATCTCAGGCTGAAAAGCGTTTTTGTGCATTGTGCCATAACTTTTCAGGGAAGCTTCAGAACATGAAATTTTAACCTCCCACTATAGCAGAAAGGGTCTTTCTAGTAGTTGCACATCAAATCTAAGCTGTCTGAAGTGTTTTTCCAAAGTTATCAACACTTTTATGTTTGGCGTTCCGAAACCCACCTTATCTCAGGCTGAAAAGCGTTTTTGTGCATTGTGCCATAACTTTTCAGGAAAGCTTCAGAACATGAAATTTTAACCTCCCACTATAGCAGAAAGGGTCTTTCTAGTAGTTGCACATCAAATCTAAACTGTCTGGAGTGTTTTTCCAAAGTTATCAACACTTTTATGTTTGGCGTTCCGAAACCCACCTTATCTCAGGCTGAAAAGCGTTTTTACGCATTGTGCCATAACTTTTCAGGGAAGCTTCAGAACATGAAATTTTAACCTCCCACTATAGCAGAAAGGGTCTTTCTAGTAGGTGCACATCAAATCTAAGCTGTCTGAAGTGTTTTTCGAAAGTTATCAACACTTTTATGTTTGGCGTTCCGAAACCCACCTTATCTCAGGCTGAAAAGCGTTTTTGTGCATTGTGCCATAACTTTTCAGGGAAGCTTCAGAACATGAAATTTTAACCTCCCACTATAGCAGAAAGGGTCTTTCTAGTAGTTGCACATCAAATCTAATCTGTCTGAAGTGTTTTTCAAAAGTTATCAACACTTTTATGTTTGGCGTTCCGAAACCCACCTTATCTCAGGCTGAAAAGCGTTTTTGTGCATTGTGCCATAACTTTTCAGGAAAGCTTCAGAACATGAAATTTTAACCTTCCACTATAGCAGAAAGGGTCTTTCTAGTAGTTGCACATCAAATCTAAACTGTCTGAAGTGTTTTTCCAAAGTTATCAACACTTTTATGTTTGGCGTTCCGAAACCCACCTTATCTCAGGCTGAAAAGCGTTTTTACGCATTGTGCCATAACTTTTCAGGGAAGCTTCAGAACATGAAATTTTAACCTCCCACTATAGCAGAAAGGGTCTTTCTAGTAGGTGCACATCAAATCTAAGCTCTCTGAAGTGTTTTTCCAAAGTTATCAACACTTTTATGTTTGGCGTTCCGAAACCCACCTTATCTCAGGCTGAAAAGCGTTTTTGTGCATTGTGCCATAACTTTTCAGGGAAGCTTCAGAACATGAAATTTTAACCTCCCACTATAGCAGAAAGGGTCTTTCTAGTAGTTGCACATCAAATCTAAACTGTCTGAAGTGTTTTTCCAAAGTTATCAACACTTTTATGTTTGGCGTTCCGAAACCCACCTTATCTCAGGCTGAAAAGCGTTTTTGTGCATTGTGCCATAAATTTTCAGGGAAGCTTCAGAACATGAAATTTTAACCTCCCACTATAGCAGAAAGGGTCTTTCTAGTAGTTGCACATCAAATCTAAACTGTCTGAAGTGTTTTTCCAAAGTTATTAACACTTTTATGTTTGGCGTTCCGAAACCCACCTTATCTCAGGCTGAAAAGCCTTTTTGTACATTGTGCCATAACTTTTCAGGGAAGCTTCAGAACATGAAATTTTAACCTCCCACTATAGCAGAAAGGGTCTTTCTAGTAGTTGCACATCAAATCTAAACTGTCTGAAGTGTTTTTCCAAAGTTATTAACACTTTTATGTTTGGCGTTCCGAAACCCACCTTATCTCAGGCTGAAAAGCGTTTTTGTGCATTGTGCCATAACTTTTCAGGGAAGCTTCAGAACATGAAATTTTAACCTCCCACTATAGCAGAAAGGGTCTTTCTAGTAGTTGCACATCAAATCTAAACTGTCTGAAGTGTTTTTCCAAAGTTATCAACACTTTTATGTTTGGCGTTCCGAAACCCACCTTATCTCAGGCTGAAAAGCGTTTTTACGCATTGTGCCATAACTTTTCAGGGAAGCTTCAGAACATGAAATTTTAACCTCCCACTATAGCAGAAAGGGTCTTTCTAGTAGTTGCACATCAAATCTAAACTGTCTGAAGTGTTTTTCCAAAGTTATTAACACTTTTATGTTTGGCGTTCCGAAACCCACCTTATCTCAGGCTGAAAAGCGTTTTTGTGCATTGTGCCATAACTTTTCAGGAAAGCTTCAGAACATGAAATTTTAACCTCCCACTATAGCAGAAAGGGTCTTTCTAGTAGTTGCACATCAAATCTAAACTGTCTGAAGTGTTTTTCCAAAGTTATCAACACTTTTATGTTTGGTGTTCCGAAACCCACCTTATCTCAGGCTGAAAAGCGTTTTTACGCATTGTGCCATAACTTTTCAGGAAAGCTTCAGAACATGAAATTTTAACCTTCCACTATAGCAGAAAGGGTCTTTCTAGTAGTTGCACATCAAATCTAAACTGTCTGAAGTGTTTTTCCAAAGTTATCAACACTTTTATGTTTGGCGTTCCGAAACCCACCTTATCTCAGGCTGAAAAGCGTTTTTACGCATTGTGCCATAACTTTTCAGGGAAGCTTCAGAACATGAAATTTTAACCTCCCACTATAGCAGAAAGGGTCTTTCTAGTAGGTGCACATCAAATCTAAGCTCTCTGAAGTGTTTTTCCAAAGTTATCAACACTTTTATGTTTGGCGTTCCGAAACCCACCTTATCTCAGGCTGAAAAGCGTTTTTGTGCATTGTGCCATAACTTTTCAGGGAAGCTTCAGAACATGAAATTTTAACCTCCCACTATAGCAGAAAGGGTCTTTCTAGTAGTTGCACATCAAATCTAAACTGTCTGAAGTGTTTTTCCAAAGTTATCAACACTTTTATGTTTGGCGTTCCGAAACCCACCTTATCTCAGGCTGAAAAGCGTTTTTGTGCATTGTGCCATAAATTTTCAGGGAAGCTTCAGAACATGAAATTTTAACCTCCCACTATAGCAGAAAGGGTCTTTCTAGTAGTTGCACATCAAATCTAAACTGTCTGAAGTGTTTTTCCAAAGTTATTAACACTTTTATGTTTGGCGTTCCGAAACCCACCTTATCTCAGGCTGAAAAGCCTTTTTGTACATTGTGCCATAACTTTTCAGGGAAGCTTCAGAACATGAAATTTTAACCTCCCACTATAGCAGAAAGGGTCTTTCTAGTAGTTGCACATCAAATCTAAACTGTCTGAAGTGTTTTTCCAAAGTTATTAACACTTTTATGTTTGGCGTTCCGAAACCCACCTTATCTCAGGCTGAAAAGCGTTTTTGTGCATTGTGCCATAACTTTTCAGGGAAGCTTCAGAACATGAAATTTTAACCTCCCACTATAGCAGAAAGGGTCTTTCTAGTAGTTGCACATCAAATCTAAACTGTCTGAAGTGTTTTTCCAAAGTTATCAACACTTTTATGTTTGGCGTTCCGAAACCCACCTTATCTCAGGCTGAAAAGCGTTTTTACGCATTGTGCCATAACTTTTCAGGGAAGCTTCAGAACATGAAATTTTAACCTCCCACTATAGCAGAAAGGGTCTTTCTAGTAGTTGCACATCAAATCTAAACTGTCTGAAGTGTTTTTCCAAAGTTATTAACACTTTTATGTTTGGCGTTCCGAAACCCACCTTATCTCAGGCTGAAAAGCGTTTTTGTGCATTGTGCCATAACTTTTCAGGAAAGCTTCAGAACATGAAATTTTAACCTCCCACTATAGCAGAAAGGGTCTTTCTAGTAGTTGCACATCAAATCTAAACTGTCTGAAGTGTTTTTCCAAAGTTATCAACACTTTTATGTTTGGCGTTCCGAAACCCACCTTATCTCAGGCTGAAAAGCGTTTTTACGCATTGTGCCATAACTTTTCAGGGAAGCTTCAGAACATGAAATTTTAACCTCCCACTATTGCAGAAAGGGTCTTTCTAGTAGGTGCACATCAAATCTAAGCTGTCTGAAGTGTTTTTCGAAAGTTATTAACACTTTTATGTTTGGCGTTCCGAAACCCACCTTATCTCAGGCTGAAAAGCGTTTTTGTGCATTGTGCCATAACTTTTCAGGGAAGCTTCAGAACATGAAATTTTAACCTCCCACTATAGCAGAAAGGGTCTTTCTAGTAGTTGCACATCAAATCTAAGCTGTCTGAAGTGTTTTTCAAAAGTTATCAACACTTTTATGTTTGGCGTTCCGAAACCCACCTTATCTCAGGCTGAAAAGCGTTTTTGTGCATTGTGCCATAACTTTTCAGGAAAGCTTCAGAACATGAAATTTTAACCTCCCACTATAGCAGAAAGGGTCTTTCTAGTAGTTGCACATCAAATCTAAACTGTCTGAAGTGTTTTTCCAAAGTTATCAACACTTTTATGTTTGGCGTTCCGAAACCCACCTTATCTCAGGCTGAAAAGCGTTTTTACGCATTGTGCCATAACTTTTCAGGGAAGCTTCAGAACATGAAATTTTAACCTCCCACTGTAGCAGAAAGGGTCTTTCTAGTAGTTGCACATCAAATCTAAACTGTCTGAAGTGTTTTTCCAAAGTTATCAACACTTTTATGTTTGGCTTTCCGAAACCCACCTTATCTCAGGCTGAAAAGCGTTTTTGTGCATTGTGCCATAACTTTTCAGGGAAGCTTCAGAACATGAAATTTTAACCTCCCACTATAGCAGAAAGGGTCTTTCTAGTAGTTGCACATCAAATCTAAGCTGTCTGAAGTGTTTTTCAAAAGTTATCAACACTTTTATGTTTGGCGTTCCGAAACCCACCTTATCTCAGGCTGAAAAGCGTTTTTGTGCATTGTGCCATAACTTTTCAGGAAAGCTTCAGAACATGAAATTTTAACCTCCCACTATAGCAGAAAGGGTCTTTCTAGTAGTTGCACATCAAATCTAAACTGTCTGAAGTGTTTTTCCAAAGTTATTAACACTTTTATGTTTGGCGTTCCGAAACCCACCTTATCTCAGGCTGAAAAGCGTTTTTGTGCATTGTGCCATAACTTTTCAGGGAAGCTGCAGAACATGAAATTTTAACCTCCCACTATAGCAGAAAGGGTCTTTCTAGTAGTTGCACATCAAATCTAAACTGTCTGAAGTGTTTTTCCAAAGTTATCAACACTTTTATGTTTGGCGTTCCGAAACCCACCTTATCTCAGGCTGAAAAGCGTTTTTACGCATTGTGCCATAACTTTTCAGGGAAGCTTCAGAACATGAAATTTTAACCTCCCACTATAGCAGAAAGGGTCTTTCTAGTAGGTGCACATCAAATCTAAGCTGTCTGAAGTGTTTTTCCAAAGTTATCAACACTTTTATGTTTGGCGTTCCGAAACCCACCTTATCTCAGGCTGAAAAGCGTTTTTGTGCATTGTGCCATAACTTTTCAGGGAAGCTTCAGAACATGAAATTTTAACCTCCCACTATAGCAGAAAGGGTCTTTCTAGTAGTTGCACATCAAATCTAAGCTGTCTGAAGTGTTTTTCCAAAGTTATCAACACTTTTATGTTTGGCGTTCCGAAACCCACCTTATCTCAGGCTGAAAAGCGTTTTTGTGCATTGTGCCATAACTTTTCAGGAAAGCTTCAGAACATGAAATTTTAACCTCCCACTATAGCAGAAAGGGTCTTTCTAGTAGTTGCACATCAAATCTAAACTGTCTGAAGTGTTTTTCCAAAGTTATCAACACTTTTATGTTTGGCGTTCCGAAACCCACCTTATCTCAGGCTGAAAAGCGTTTTTACGCATTGTGCCATAACTTTTCAGGGAAGCTTCAGAACATGAAATTTTAACCTCCCACTATAGCAGAAAGGGTCTTTCTAGTAGGTGCACATCAAATCTAAGCTGTCTGAAGTGTTTTTCGAAAGTTATCAACACTTTTATGTTTGGCGTTCCGAAACCCACCTTATCTCAGGCTGAAAAGCGTTTTTGTGCATTGTGCCATAACTTTTCAGGGAAGCTTCAGAACATGAAATTTTAACCTCCCACTATAGCAGAAAGGGTCTTTCTAGTAGTTGCACATCAAATCTAAGCTGTCTGAAGTGTTTTTCCAAAGTTATCAACACTTTTATGTTTGGCGTTCCGAAACCCACCTTATCTCAGGCTGAAAAGCGTTTTTGTGCATTGTGCCATAACTTTTCAGGAAAGCTTCAGAACATGAAATTTTAACCTCCCACTATAGCAGAAAGGGTCTTTCTAGTAGTTGCACATCAAATCTAAACTGTCTGAAGTGTTTTTCCAAAGTTATCAACACTTTTATGTTTGGCGTTCCGAAACCCACCTTATCTCAGGCTGAAAAGCGTTTTTACGCATTGTGCCATAACTTTTCAGGGAAGCTTCAGAACATGAAATTTTAACCTCCCACTATAGCAGAAAGGGTCTTTCTAGTAGGTGCACATCAAATCTAAGCTCTCTGAAGTGTTTTTCGAAAGTTATCAACACTTTTATGTTTGGCGTTCCGAAACCCACCTTATCTCAGGCTGAAAAGCGTTTTTGTGCATTGTGCCATAACTTTTCAGGGAAGCTTCAGAACATGAAATTTTAACCTCCCACTATAGCATAAAGGGTCTTTCTAGTAGTTGCACATCAAATCTAAACTGTCTGAAGTGTTTTTCCAAAGTTATTAACACTTTTATGTTTGGCGTTCCGAAACCCACCTTATCTCAGGCTGAAAAGCGTTTTTGTGCATTGTGCCATATCTTTTCAGGGAAGCTTCAGAACATGAAATTTTAACCTCCCACTATAGCAGAAAGGGTCTTTCTAGTAGTTGCACATCAAATCTAAACTGTCTGAAGTGTTTTTCCAAAGTTATTAACACTTTTATGTTTGGCGTTCCGAAACCCACCTTATCTCAGGCTGAAAAGCGTTTTTGTGCATTGTGCCATAACTTTTCAGGGAAGCTTCAGAACATAAAATTTTAACCTCCCACTATAGCAGAAAGGGTCTTTCTAGTAGGTGCACATCAAATCTAAGCTGTCTGAAGTGTTTTTCGAAAGTTATCAACACTTTTATGTTTGGCGTTCCGAAACCCACCTTATCTCAGGCTGAAAAGCGTTTTTGTGCATTGTGCCATAACTTTTCAGGGAAGCTTCAGAACATGAAATTTTAACCTCCCACTATAGCAGAAAGGGTCTTTCTAGTAGTTGCACATCAAATCTAAGCTGTCTGAAGTGTTTTTCAAAAGTTATCAACACTTTTATGTTTGGCGTTCCGAAACCCACCTTATCTCAGGCTGAAAAGCGTTTTTGTGCATTGTGCCATAACTTTTCAGGAAAGCTTCAGAACATGAAATTTTAACCTCCCACTATAGCAGAAAGGGTCTTTCTAGTAGTTGCACATCAAATCTAAACTGTCTGAAGTGTTTTTCCAAAGTTATCAACACTTTTATGTTTGGCGTTCCGAAACCCACCTTATCTCAGGCTGAAAAGCGTTTTTACGCATTGTGCCATAACTTTTCAGGGAAGCTTCAGAACATGAAATTTTAACCTCCCACTATAGCAGAAAGGGTCTTTCTAGTAGGTGCACATCAAATCTAAGCTCTCTGAAGTGTTTTTCGAAAGTTATCAACACTTTTATGTTTGGCGTTCCGAAACCCACCTTATCTCAGGCTGAAAAGCGTTTTTGTGCATTGTGCCATAACTTTTCAGGGAAGCTTCAGAACATGAAATTTTAAGCTCCCACTATAGCAGAAAGGGTCTTTCTAGTAGTTGCACATCAAATCTAAACTGTCTGAAGTGTTTTTCCAAAGTTATTAACACTTTTATGTTTGGCGTTCCGAAACCCACCTTATCTCAGGCTGAAAAGCGTTTTTGTGCATTGTGCCATAACTTTTCAGGGAAGCTTCAGAACATGAAATTTTAACCTCCCACTATAGCAGAAAGGGTCTTTCTAATGTTTGCACATCAAATCTAAACTGTCTGAAGTGTTTTTCCAAAGTTATCAACACTTTTATGTTTGGCTTTCCGAAACCCACCTTATCTCAGGCTGAAAAGCGTTTTTGTGCATTGTGCCATAACTTTTCAGGGAAGCTTCAGAACATGAAATTTTAACCTCCCACTATAGCAGAAAGGGTCTTTCTAGTAGTTGCACATCAAATCTAAGCTGTCTGAAGTGTTTTTCAAAAGTTATCAACACTTTTATGTTTGGCGTTCCGAAACCCACCTAATCTCAGGCTGAAAAGCGTTTTTGTGCATTGTGCCATAACTTTTCAGGAAAGCTTCAGAACATGAAATTTTAACCTCCCACTATAGCAGAAAGGGCCTTTCTAGTAGTTGCACATCAAATCTAAACTGTCTGAAGTGTTTTTCCAAAGTTATTAACACTTTTATGTTTGGCGTTCCGAAACCCACCTTATCTCAGGCTGAAAAGCGTTTTTGTGCATTGTGCCATAACTTTTCAGGGAAGCTTCAGAACATGAAATTTTAACCTCCCACTATAGCAGAAAGGGTCTTTCTAGTAGTTGCACATCAAATCTAAGCTGTCTGAAGTGTTTTTCAAAAGTTATCAACACTTTTATGTTTGGCGTTCCGAAACCCACCTTATCTCAGGCTGAAAAGCGTTTTTGTGCATTGTGCCATAACTTTTCAGGAAAGCTTCAGAACATGAAATTTTAACCTCCCACTATAGCAGAAAGGGTCTTTCTAGTAGTTGCACATCAAATCTAAACTGTCTGAAGTGTTTTTCCAAAGTTATCAACACTTTTATGTTTGGCGTTCCGAAACCCACCTTATCTCAGGCTGAAAAGCGTTTTTACGCATTGTGCCATAACTTTTCAGGGAAGCTTCAGAACATGAAATTTTAACCTCCCACTATAGCAGAAAGGGTCTTTCTAGTAGGTGCACATCAAATCTAAGCTCTCTGAAGTGTTTTTCGAAAGTTATCAACACTTTTATGTTTGGCGTTCCGAAACCCACCTTATCTCAGGCTGAAAAGCGTTTTTGTGCATTGTGCCATAACTTTTCAGGGAAGCTTCAGAACATGAAATTTTAAGCTCCCACTATAGCAGAAAGGGTCTTTCTAGTAGTTGCACATCAAATCTAAACTGTCTGAAGTGTTTTTCCAAAGTTATTAACACTTTTATGTTTGGCGTTCCGAAACCCACCTTATCTCAGGCTGAAAAGCGTTTTTGTGCATTGTGCCATAACTTTTCAGGGAAGCTTCAGAACATGAAATTTTAACCTCCCACTATAGCAGAAAGGGTCTTTCTAATGTTTGCACATCAAATCTAAACTGTCTGAAGTGTTTTTCCAAAGTTATCAACACTTTTATGTTTGGCTTTCCGAAACCCACCTTATCTCAGGCTGAAAAGCGTTTTTGTGCATTGTGCCATAACTTTTCAGGGAAGCTTCAGAACATGAAATGTTAACCTCCCACTATAGCAGAAAGGGTCTTTCTAGTAGTTGCACATCAAATCTAAGCTGTCTGAAGTGTTTTTCAAAAGTTATCAACACTTTTATGTTTGGCGTTCCGAAACCCACCTTATCTCAGGCTGAAAAGCGTTTTTGTGCATTGTGCCATAACTTTTCAGGAAAGCTTCAGAACATGAAATTTTAACCTCCCACTATAGCAGAAAGGGTCTTTCTAGTAGTTGCACATCAAATCTAAACTGTCTGAAGTGTTTTTCCAAAGTTATCAACACTTTTATGTTTGGCGTTCCGAAACCCACCTTATCTCAGGCTGAAAAGCGTTTTTACGCATTGTGCCATAACTTTTCAGGGAAGCTTCAGAACATGAAATTTTAACCTCCCACTATAGCAGAAAGGGTCTTTCTAGTAGGTGCACATCAAATCTAAGCTGTCTGAAGTGTTTTTCGAAAGTTATCAACACTTTTATGTTTGGCGTTCCGAAACCCACCTTATCTCAGGCTGAAAAGCGTTTTTGTGCATTGTGCCATAACTTTTCAGGGAAGCTTCAGAACATGAAATTTTAACCTCCCACTATAGCAGAAAGGGTCTTTCTAGTAGTTGCACATCAAATCTAAACTGTCTGAAGTGTTTTTCCAAAGTTATTAACACTTTTATGTTTGGCGTTCCGAAACCCACCTTATCTCAGGCTGAAAAGCGTTTTTGTGCATTGTGCCATAACTTTTCAGGGAAGCTTCAGAACATGAAATTTTAACCTCCCACTATAGCAGAAAGGGTCTTTCTAGTAGTTGCACATCAAATCTAAGCTGTCTGAAGTGTTTTTCAAAAGTTATCAACACTTTTATGTTTGGCGTTCCGAAACCCACCTTATCTCAGGCTGAAAAGCGTTTTTGTGCATTGTGCCATAACTTTTCAGGAAAGCTTCAGAACATGAAATTTTAACCTCCCACTATAGCAGAAAGGGTCTTTCTAATGTTTGCACATCAAATCTAAACTGTCTGAAGTGTTTTTCCAAAGTTATCAACACTTTTATGTTTGGCTTTCCGAAACCCACCTTATCTCAGGCTGAAAAGCGTTTTTGTGCATTGTGCCATAACTTTTCAGGGAAGCTTCAGAACATGAAATGTTAACCTCCCACTATAGCAGAAAGGGTCTTTCTAGTAGTTGCACATCAAATCTAAGCTGTCTGAAGTGTTTTTCAAAAGTTATCAACACTTTTATGTTTTGCGTTCCGAAACCCACCTTATCTCAGGCTGAAAAGCGTTTTTGTGCATTGTGCCATAACTTTTCAGGAAAGCTTCAGAAGATGAAATTTTAACCTCCCACTATAGCAGAAAGGGTCTTTCTAGTAGTTGCACATCAAATCTAAACTGTCTGAAGTGTTTTTCCAAAGTTATCAACACTTTTATGTTTGGCGTTCCGAAACCCACCTTATCTCAGGCTGAAAAGCGTTTTTACGCATTGTGCCATAACTTTTCAGGGAAGCTTCAGAACATGAAATTTTAACCTCCCACTATAGCAGAAAGGGTCTTTCTAGTAGGTGCACATCAAATCTAAGCTGTCTGAAGTGTTTTTCGAAAGTTATCAACACTTTTATGTTTGGCGTTCCGAAACCCACCTTATCTCAGGCTGAAAAGCGTTTTTGTGCATTGTGCCATAACTTTTCAGGGAAGCTTCAGAACATGAAATTTTAACCTCCCACTATAGCAGAAAGGGTCTTTCTAGTAGTTGCACATCAAATCTAAGCTGTCTGAAGTGTTTTTCCAAAGTTATCAACACTTTTATGTTTGGCGTTCCGAAACCCACCTTATCTCAGGCTGAAAAGCGTTTTTGTGCATTGTGCCATAACTTTTCAGGAAAGCTTCAGAACATGAAATTTTAACCTCCCACTATAGCAGAAAGGGTCTTTCTAGTAGTTGCACATCAAATCTAAAATGTCTGAAGTGTTTTTCCAAAGTTATCAACACTTTTATGTTTGGCGTTCCGAAACCCACCTTATCTCAGGCTGAAAAGCGTTTTTACGCATTGTGCCATAACTTTTCAGGGAAGCTTCAGAACATGAAATTTTAACCTCCCACTATAGCAGAAAGGGTCTTTCTAGTAGGTGCACATCAAATCTAAACTGTCTGAAGTGTTTTTCCAAAGTTATTAACACTTTTATGTTTGGCGTTCCGAAACCCACCTTATCTCAGGCTGAAAAGCGTTTTTGTGCATTGTGCCATAACTTTTCAGGGAAGCTTCAGAACATGAAATTTTAACCTCCCACTATAGCAGAAAGGGTCTTTCTAGTAGTTGCACATCAAATCTAAACTGTCTGAAGTGTTTTTCCAAAGTTATTAACACTTTTATGTTTGGCGTTCCGAAACCCACCTTATCTCAGGCTGAAAAGCGTTTTTGTGCATTGTGCCATAACTTTTCAGGAAAGCTTCAGAACATGAAATTTTAACCTCCCACTATAGCAGAAAGGGTCTTTCTAGTAGTTGCACATCAAATCTAAACTGTCTGAAGTGTTTTTCCAAAGTTATCAACACTTTTATGTTTGGCGTTCCGAAACCCACCTTATCTCAGGCTGAAAAGCGTTTTTACGCATTGTGCCATAACTTTTCAGGGAAGCTTCAGAACATGAAATTTTAACCTCTCACTATAGCAGAAACGGTCTTTCTAGTAGTTGCACATCAAATCTAAGCTGTCTGAAGTGTTTTTCAAAAGTTATCAACACTTTTATGTTTGGCGTTCCGAAACCCACCTTATCTCAGGCTGAAAAGCGTTGTTGTGCATTGTGCCATAACTTTTCAGGAAAGCTTCAGAACATGAAATTTTAACCTCCCACTATAGCAGAAAGGGTCTTTCTAGTAGTTGCACATCAAATCTAAACTGTCTGAAGTGTTTTTCCAAAGTTATCAACACTTTTATGTTTGGCGTTCCGAAACCCACCTTATCTCAGGCTGAAAAGCGTTTTTGTGCATTGTGCCATAACTTTTCAGGGAAGCTTCAGAACATGAAATTTTAACCTCCCACTATAGCAGAAAGGGTCTTTCTAGTAGTTGCACATCAAATCTAAACTGTCTGAAGTGTTTTTCCAAAGTTATTAACACTTTTATGTTTGGCGTTCCGAAACCCACCTTATCTCAGGCTGAAAAGCGTTTTTGTGCATTGTGCCATAACTTTTCAGGGAAGCTTCAGAACATGAAATTTTAACCTCCCACTATAGCAGAAAGGGTCTTTCTAGTAGTTGCACATCAAATCTAAACTGTCTGAAGTGTTTTTCCAAAGTTATTAACACTTTTATGTTTGGCGTTCCGAAACCCACCTTATCTCAGGCTGAAAAGCGTTTTTGTGCATTGTGCCATAACTTTTCAGGAAAGCTTCAGAACATGAAATTTTAACCTCCCACTATAGCAGAAAGGGTCTTTCTAGTAGTTGCACATCAAATCTAAACTGTCTGAAGTGTTTTTCCAAAGTTATCAACACTTTTATGTTTGGCGTTCCGAAACCCACCTTATCTCAGGCTGAAAAGCGTTGTTGTGCATTGTGCCATAACTTTTCAGGAAAGCTTCAGAACATGAAATTTTAACCTCCCACTATAGCAGAAAGGGTCTTTCTAGTAGTTGCACATCAAATCTAAACTGTCTGAAGTGTTTTTCCAAAGTTATCAACACTTTTATGTTTGGCGTTCCGAAACCCACCTTATCTCAGGCTGAAAAGCGTTTTTACGCATTGTGCCATAACTTTTCAGGGAAGCTTCAGAACATGAAATTTTAACCTCCCACTATAGCAGAAAGGGTCTTTCTAGTAGTTGCACATCAAATCTAAGCTGTCTGAAGTGTTTTTCGAAAGTTATCAACACTTTTATGTTTGGCGTTCCGAAACCCACCTTATCTCAGGCTGAAAAGCGTTTTTGTGCATTGTGCCATAACTTTTCAGGAAAGCTTCAGAACATGAAATTTTAACCTCCCACTATAGCAGAAAGGGTCGTTCTAGTAGTTGCACATCAAATCTAAACTGTCTGAAGTGTTTTTCCAAAGTTATCAACACTTTTATGTTTGGCGTTCCGAAACCCACCTTATCTCAGGCTGAAAAGCGTTTTTGTGCATTGTGCCATAACTTTTCAGGAAAGCTTCAGAACATGAAATTTTAACCTCCCACTATAGCAGAAAGGGTCTTTCTAGTAGTTGCACATCAAATCTAAACTGTCTGAAGTGTTTTTCCAAAGTTATCAACACTTTTATGTTTGGCGTTCCGAAACCCACCTTATCTCAGGCTGAAAAGCGTTTTTACGCATTGTGCCATAACCTTTCAGGGAAGCTTCAGAACATGAAATTTTAACCTCCCACTATAGCAGAAAGGGTCTTTCTAGTAGGTGCACATCAAATCTAAGCTCTCTGAAGTGTTTTTCCAAAGTTATCAACACTTTTATGTTTGGCGTTCCGAAACCCACCTTATCTCAGGCTGAAAAGCGTTTTTGTGCATTGTGCCATAACTTTTCAGGGAAGCTTCAGAACATGAAATTTTAACCTCCCACTATAGCAGAAAGGGTCTTTCTAGTAGTTGCACATCAAATCTAAACTGTCTGAAGTGTTTTTCCAAAGTTATCAACACTTTTATGTTTGGCGTTCCGAAACCCACCTTATCTCAGGCTGAAAAGCGTTTTTGTGCATTGTGCCATAACTTTTCAGGGAAGCTTCAGAACATGAAATTTTAACCTCCCACTATAGCAGAAAGGGTCTTTCTAGTAGTTGCACATCAAATCTAAGCAGTCTGAAGTGTTTTTCAAAAGTTATCAACACTTTTATGTTTGGCGTTCCGAAACCCACCTTATCTCAGGCTGAAAAGCGTTTTTGTGCATTGTGCCATAACTTTTCAGGAAAGCTTCAGAACATGAAATTTTAACCTCCCACTATAGCAGAAAGGGTCTTTCTAGTAGTTGCACTTCAAATCTAAACTGTCTGAAGTGTTTTTCCAAAGTTATCAACACTTTTATGTTTGGCGTTCCGAAACCCACCTTATCTCAGGCTGAAAAGCGTTTTTACGCATTGTGCCATAACTTTTCAGGGAAGCTTCAGAACATGAAATTTTAACCTCCCACTATAGCAGAAAGGGTCTTTCTAGTAGGTGCACATCAAATCTAAGCTCTCTGAAGTGTTTTTCGAAAGTTATCAACACTTTTATGTTTGGCGTTCCGAAACCCACCTTATCTCAGGCTGAAAAGCGTTTTTGTGCATTGTGCCATAACTTTTCAGGAAAGCTTCAGAACATGAAATTTTAACCTCCCACTATAGCAGAAAGGGTCTTTCTAGTAGTTGCACATCAAATCTAAACTGTCTGAAGTGTTTTTCCAAAGTTATTAACACTTTTATGTTTGGCGTTCCGAAACCCACGTTATCTCAGGCTGAAAAGCGTTTTTGTGCATTGTGCCATAACTTTTCAGGGAAGCTTCAGAACATGAAATTTTAACCTCCCACTATAGCAGAAAGGGTCTTTCTAGTAGTTGCACATCAAATCTAAACTGTCTGAAGTGTTTTTCCAAAGTTATCAACACTTTTATGTTTGGCGTTCCGAAACCCACCTTATCTCAGGCTGAAAAGCGTTTTTACGCATTGTGCCATAACTTTTCAGGGAAGCTTCAGAACATGAAATTTTAACCTCCCACTATAGCAGAAAGGGTCTTTCTAGTAGGTGCACATCAAATCTAAGCTGTCTGAAGTGTTTTTCGAAAGTTATCAACACTTTTATGTTTGGCGTTCCGAAACCCACCTTATCTCAGGCTGAAAAGCGTTTTTGTGCATTGTGCCATAACTTTTCAGGAAAGCTTCAGAACATGAAATTTTAACCTCCCACTATAGCAGAAAGGGTCTTTCTAAGTAGTTGCACATCAAATCTAAGCTCTCTGAAGTGTTTTTCGAAAGTTATCAACACTTTTATGTTTGGCGTTCCGAAACCCACCTTATCTCAGGCTGAAAAGCGTTTTTACGCATTGTGCCATAACTTTTCAGGGAAGCTTCAGAACATGAAATTTTAACCTCCCACTATAGCAGAAAGGGTCTTTCTAGTAGGTGCACATCAAATCTAAGCTCTCTGAAGTGTTTTTCGAAAGTTATCAACACTTTTATGTTTGGCGTTCCGAAACCCACCTTATCTCAGGCTGAAAAGCGTTTTTGTGCATTGTGCCATAACTTTTCAGGGAAGCTTCAGAACATGAAATTTTAACCTCCCACTATAGCAGAAAGGGTCTTTCTAGTAGTTGCACATCAAATCTAAACTGTCTGAAGTGTTTTTCCAAAGTTATTAACACTTTTATGTTTGGCGTTCCGAAACCCACCTTATCTCAGGCTGAAAAGCGTTTTTGTGCATTGTGCCATAACTTTTCAGGGAAGCTTCAGAACATGAAATTTTAACCTCCCACTATAGCAGAAAGGGTCTTTCTAGTAGTTGCACATCAAATCTAAAGTGTCTGAAGTGTTTTTCCAAAGTTATCAACACTTTTATGTTTGGCGTTCCGAAACCCACCTTATCTCAGGCTGAAAAGCGTTTTTGTGCATTGTGCCACAACTTTTCAGAAAAGCTTCAGAACATGAAATTTTAACCTCCCACTATAGCAGAAAGGGTCTTTCTAGTAGTTGCACATCAAATCTAAGCTGTCTGAAGTGTTTTTCAAAAGTTATCAACACTTTTATGTTTGGCGTTCCGAAACCCACCTTATCTCAGGCTGAAAAGCGTTTTTGTGCATTGTGCCATAACTTTTCAGGAAAGCTTCAGAACATGACATTTTAACCTCCCACTATAGCAGAAAGGGTCTTTCTAGTAGTTGCACATCAAATCTAAACTGTCTGAAGTGTTTTTCCAAAGTTATCAACACTTTTATGTTTGGCGTTCCGAAACCCACCTTATCTCAGGCTGAAAAGCGTTTTTACGCATTGTGCCATAACTTTTCAGGGAAGCTTCAGAACATGAAATTTTAACCTCCCACTATAGCAGAAAGGGTCTTTCTAGTAGTTGCACATCAAATCTAAACTGTCTGAAGTGTTTTTCCAAAATTATTAATACTTTTATGTTTGGCGTTCCGAAACCCACCTTATCTCAGGCTGAAAAGCGTTTTTGTGCATTGTGCCATAACTTTTCAGGGAAGCTTCAGAACATGAAATTTTAACCTCCCACTATAGCAGAAAGGGTCTTTCTAGTAGTTGCACATCAAATCTAAACTGTCTGAAGTGTTTTTCCAAAGTTATCAACACTTTTATGTTTGGCGTTCCGAAACCCACCTTATCTCAGGCTGAAAAGCGTTTTTGTGCATTGTGCCATAACTTTTCAGGGAAGCTTCAGAACATGAAATTTTAACCTCCCACTATAGCAGAAAGGGTCTTTCTAGTAGTTGCACATCAAATCTAAGCTGTCTGAAGTGTTTTTCCAAAGTTATCAACACTTTTATGTTTGGCGTTCCGAAACCCACCTTATCTCAGGCTGAAAAGCGTTTTTGTGCATTGTGCCATAACTTTTCAGGAAAGCTTCAGAACATGAAATTTTAACCTCCCACTATAGCAGAAAGGGTCTTTCTAGTAGTTGCACATCAAATCTAAACTGTCTGTAGTGTTTTTCCAAAGTTATCAACACTTTTATGTTTGGCGTTCCGAAACCCACCTTATCTCAGGCTGAAAAGCGTTTTTGTGCATTGTGCCATAACTTTTCAGGGAAGCTTCAGAACATGAAATTTTAACCTCCCACTATAGCAGAAAGGGTCTTTCTAGTAGGTGCACATCAAATCTAAGCTGTCTGAAGTGTTTTTCGAAAGTTATCAACACTTTTATGTTTGGCGTTCCGAAACCCACCTTATCTCAGGCTGAAAAGCGTTTTTGTGCATTGTGCCATAACTTTTCAGGGAAGCTTCAGAACATGAAATTTTAACCTCCCACTATAGCAGAAAGGGTCTTTCTAGTAGTTGCACATCAAATCTAAGCTGTCTGAAGTGTTTTTCAAAAGTTATCAACACTTTTATGTTTGGCGTTCCGAAACCCTCCTTATCTCAGGCTGAAAAGCGTTTTTGTGCATTGTGCCATAACTTTTCAGGAAAGCTTCAGAACATGAAATTTTAACCTCCCACTATAGCAGAAAGGGTCTTTCTAGTAGTTGCACATCAAATCTAAACTGTCTGAAGTGTTTTTCGAAAGTTATCAACACTTTTATGTTTGGCGTTCCGAAACCCACCTTATCTCAGGCTGAAAAGCGTTTTTGTGCATTGTGCCATAACTTTTCAGGGAAGCTTCAGAACATCAAATTTTAACCTCCCACTATAGCAGAAAGGGTCTTTCTAGTAGTTGCACATCAAATCTAAACTGTCTGAAGTGTTTTTCCAAAGTTATTAACACTTTTATGTTTGGCGTTCCGAAACCCACCTTATCTCAGGCTGAAAAGCGTTTTTGTGCATTGTGCCATAACTTTTCAGGGAAGCTTCAGAACATGAAATTTTAACCTCCCACTATAGCAGAAAGGGTCTTTCTAGTAGGTGCACATCAAATCTAAGCTGTCTGAAGTGTTTTTCGAAAGTTATCAACACTTTTATGTTTGGCGTTCCGAAACCCACCTTATCTCAGGCTGAAAAGCGTTTTTGTGCATTGTGCCATAACTTTTCAGGGAAGCTTCAGAACATGAAAATTTAACCTCCCACTATAGCAGAAAGGGTCTTTCTAGTAGTTGCACATCAAATCTAAGCTGTCTGAAGTGTTTTTCAAAAGTTATCAACACTTTTATGTTTGGCGTTCCGAAACCCACCTTATCTCAGGCTGAAAAGCGTTTTTGTGCATTGTGCCATAACTTTTCAGGAAAGCTTCAGAACAAGAAATTTTAACCTCCCACTATAGCAGAAAGGGTCTTTCTAGTAGTTGCACATCAAATCTAAACTGTCTGAAGTGTTTTTCCAAAGTTATCAACACTTTTATGTTTGGCGTTCCGAAACCCACCTTATCTCAGGCTGAAAAGCGTTTTTGTGCATTGTGCCATAACTTTTCAGGGAAGCTTCAGAACATGAAATTTTAACCTCCCACTATAGCAGAAAGGGTCTTTCTAGTAGTTGCACATCAAATCTAAGCTGTCTGAAGTGTTTTTCAAAAGTTATCAACACTTTTATGTTTGGCGTTCCGAAACCCACCTTATCTCAGGCTGAAAAGCGTTTTTGTGCATTGTGCCATAACTTTTCAGGAAAGCTTCAGAACATGAAATTTTAACCTCCCACTATAGCAGAAAGGGTCTTTCTAGTAGTTGCACATCAAATCTAAACTGTCTGAAGTGTTTTTCCAAAGTTATCAACACTTTTATGTTTGGCGTTCCGAAACCCACCTTATCTCAGGCTGAAAAGCGTTTTTACGCATTGTGCCATAACTTTTCAGGGAAGCTTCAGAACATGAAATTTTAACCTCCCACTATAGCAGAAAGGGTCTTTCTAGTAGGTGCACATCAAATCTAAGCTCTCTGAAGTGTTTTTCGAAAGTTATCAACACTTTTATGTTTGGCGTTCCGAAACCCACCTTATCTCAGGCTGAAAAGCGTTTATGTGCATTGTGCCATAACTTTTCAGGGAAGCTTCAGAACATGAAATTTTAACCTCCCACTATAGCAGAAAGGGTCTTTCTAGTAGTTGCACATCAAATCTAAACTGTCTGAAGTGTTTTTCCAAAGTTATCAACACTTTTATGTTTGGCGTTCCGAAACCCACCTTATCTCAGGCTGAAAAGCGTTTTTGTGAATTGTGCCATAACTTTTCAGGGAAGCTTCAGAACATGAAATTTTAACCTCCCACTATAGCAGAAATGGTCTTTCTAGTAGTTGCACATCAAATCTAAGCTGTCTGAAGTGTTTTTCAAAAGTTATCAACACTTTTATGTTTGGCGTTCCGAAACCCACCTTATCTCAGGCTGAAAAGCGTTTTTGTGCATTGTGCCATAACTTTTCAGGAAAGCTTCAGAACATGAAATTTTAACCTCCCACTATAGCAGAAAGGGTCGTTCTAGTAGTTGCACATCAAATCTAAACTGTCTGAAGTGTTTTTCCAAAGTTATCAACACTTTTATGTTTGGCGTTCCGAAACCCACCTTATCTCAGGCTGAAAAGCGTTTTTACGCATTGTGCCATAACTTTTCAGGGAAGCTTCAGAACATGAAATTTTAACCTCCCACTATAGCAGAAAGGGTCTTTCTAGTAGGTGCACATCAAATCTAAGCTCTCTGAAGTGTTTTTCGAAAGTTATCAACACTTTTATGTTTGGCGTTCCGAAACCCACCTTATCTCAGGCTGAAAAGCGTTTTTACGCATTGTGCCATAACTTTTCAGGGAAGCTTCAGAACATGAAATTTTAACCTCCCACTATAGCAGAAAGGGTCTTTCTAGTAGGTGCACATCAAATCTAAGCTCTCTGAAGTGTTTTTCGAAAGTTATCAACACTTTTATGTTTGGCGTTCCGAAACCCACCTTATCTCAGGCTGAAAAGCGTTTTTGTGCATTGTGCCATAACTTTTCAGGGAAGCTTCAGAACATGAAATTTTAACCTCCCACTATAGCAGAAAGGGTCTTTCTAGTAGTTGCACATCAAATCTAAACTGTCTGAAGTGTTTTTCCAAAGTTATCAACACTTTTATGTTTGGCGTTCCGAAACCCACCTTATCTCAGGCTGAAAAGCGTTTTTACGCATTGTGCCATAACTTTTCAGGGAAGCTTCAGAACATGAAATTTTAACCTCCCACTATAGCAGAAAGGGTCTTTCTAGTAGGTGCACATCAAATCTAAGCTCTCTGAAGTGTTTTTCGGAAGTTATCAACACTTTTATGTTTGGCGTTCCGAAACCCACCTTATCTCAGGCTGAAAAGCGTTTTTGTGCATTGTGCCATAACTTTTCAGGGAAGCTTCAGAACATGAAATTTTAACCTCCCACTATAGCAGAAAGGGTCTTTCTAGTAGTTGCACATCAAATCTAAGCTGTCTGAAGTGTTTTTCAAAAGTTATCAACACTTTTATGTTTGGCGTTCCGAAACCCACCTTATCTCAGGCTGAAAAGCGTTTTTGTGCATTGTGCCATAACTTTTCAGGGAAGCTTCAGAACATGAAATTTTAACCTCCCACTATAGCAGAAAGGGTCTTTCTAGTAGTTGCACATCAAATCTAAGCTGTCTGAAGTGTTTTTCAAAAGTTATCAACACTTTTATGTTTGGCGTTCCGAAACCCACCTTATCTCAGGCTGAAAAGCGTTTTTGTGCATTGTGCCATAACTTTTCAGGGAAGCTTCAGAACATGAAATTTTAACCTCCCACTATAGCAGAAAGGGTCTTTCTAGTAGTTGCACATCAAATCTAAACTGTCTGAAGTGTTTTTCCAAAGTTATTAACACTTTTATGTTTGGCGTTCCGAAACCCACCTTATCTCAGGCTGAAAAGCGTTTTTGTGCATTGTGCCATAACTTTTCAGGGAAGCTTCAGAACATGAAATTTTAACCTCCCACTATAGCAGAAAGGGTCTTTCTAGTAGTTGCACATCAAATCTAAACTGTCTGAAGTGTTTTTCCAAAGTTATTAACACTTTTATGTTTGGCGTTCCGAAACCCACCTTATCTCAGGCTGAAAAGCGTTTTTGTGCATTGTGCCATAACTTTTCAGGGAAGCTTCAGAACATGAAATTTTAACCTCCCACTATAGCAGAAAGGGTCTTTCTAGTAGTTGCACATCAAATCTAAACTGTCTGAAGTGTTTTTCCAAAGTTATCAACACTTTTATGTTTGGCGTTCCGAAACCCACCTTATCTCAGGCTGAAAAGCGTTTTTACGCATTGTGCCATAACTTTTCAGGGAAGCTTCAGAACATGAAATTTTAACCTCCCACTATAGCAGAAAGGGTCTTTCTAGTAGGTGCACATCAAATCTAAGCTGTCTGAAGTGTTTTTCCAAAGTTATCAACACTTTTATGTTTGGCGTTCCGAAACCCACCTTATCTCAGGCTGAAAAGCGTTTTTGTGCATTGTGCCATAACTTTTCAGGGAAGCTTCAGAACATGAAAATTTAACCTCCCACTATAGCAGAAAGGGTCTTTCTAGTAGTTGCACATCAAATCTAAGCTGTCTGAAGTGTTTTTCAAAAGTTATCAACACTTTTATGTTTGGCGTTCCGAAACCCACCTTATCTCAGGCTGAAAAGCGTTTTTGTGCATTGTGCCATAACTTTTCAGGAAAGCTTCAGAACAAGAAATTTTAACCTCCCACTATAGCAGAAAGGGTCTTTCTAGTAGTTGCACATCAAATCTAAACTGTCTGAAGTGTTTTTCCAAAGTTATCAACACTTTTATGTTTGGCGTTCCGAAACCCACCTTATCTCAGGCTGAAAAGCGTTTTTGTGCATTGTGCCATAACTTTTCAGGGAAGCTTCAGAACATGAAATTTTAACCTCCCACTATAGCAGAAAGGGTCTTTCTAGTAGTTGCACATCAAATCTAAGCTGTCTGAAGTGTTTTTCAAAAGTTATCAACACTTTTATGTTTGGCGTTCCGAAACCCACCTTATCTCAGGCTGAAAAGCGTTTTTGTGCATTGTGCCATAACTTTTCAGGAAAGCTTCAGAACATGAAATTTTAACCTCCCACTATAGCAGAAAGGGTCTTTCTAGTAGTTGCCCATCAAATCTAAACTGTCTGAAGTGTTTTTCCAAAGTTATCAACACTTTTATGTTTGGCGTTCCGAAACCCACCTTATCTCAGGCTGAAAAGCGTTTTTACGCATTGTGCCATAACTTTTCAGGGAAGCTTCAGAACATGAAATTTTAACCTCCCACTATAGCAGAAAGGGTCTTTCTAGTAGGTGCACATCAAATCTAAGCTCTCTGAAGTGTTTTTCGAAAGTTATCAACACTTTTATGTTTGGCGTTCCGAAACCCACCTTATCTCAGGCTGAAAAGCGTTTATGTGCATTGTGCCATAACTTTTCAGGGAAGCTTCAGAACATGAAATTTTAACCTCCCACTATAGCAGAAAGGGTCTTTCTAGTAGTTGCACATCAAATCTAAACTGTCTGAAGTGTTTTTCCAAAGTTATCAACACTTTTATGTTTGGCGTTCCGAAACCCACCTTATCTCAGGCTGAAAAGCGTTTTTGTGAATTGTGCCATAACTTTTCAGGGAAGCTTCAGAACATGAAATTTTAACCTCCCACTATAGCAGAAATGGTCTTTCTAGTAGTTGCACATCAAATCTAAGCTGTCTGAAGTGTTTTTCAAAAGTTATCAACACTTTTATGTTTGGCGTTCCGAAACCCACCTTATCTCAGGCTGAAAAGCGTTTTTGTGCATTGTGCCATAACTTTTCAGGAAAGCTTCAGAACATGAAATTTTAACCTCCCACTATAGCAGAAAGGGTCGTTCTAGTAGTTGCACATCAAATCTAAACTGTCTGAAGTGTTTTTCCAAAGTTATCAACACTTTTATGTTTGGCGTTCCGAAACCCACCTTATCTCAGGCTGAAAAGCGTTTTTACGCATTGTGCCATAACTTTTCAGGGAAGCTTCAGAACATGAAATTTTAACCTCCCACTATAGCAGAAAGGGTCTTTCTAGTAGGTGCACATCAAATCTAAGCTCTCTGAAGTGTTTTTCGAAAGTTATCAACACTTTTATGTTTGGCGTTCCGAAACCCACCTTATCTCAGGCTGAAAAGCGTTTTTGTGCATTGTGCCATAACTTTTCAGGGAAGCTTCAGAACATGAAATTTTAACCTCCCACTATAGCAGAAAGGGTCTTTCTAGTAGTTGCACATCAAATCTAAACTGTCTGAAGTGTTTTTCCAAAGTTATCAACACTTTTATGTTTGGCGTTCCGAAACCCACCTTATCTCAGGCTGAAAAGCGTTTTTACGCATTGTGCCATAACTTTTCAGGGAAGCTTCAGAACATGAAATTTTAACCTCCCACTATAGCAGAAAGGGTCTTTCTAGTAGGTGCACATCAAATCTAAGCTCTCTGAAGTGTTTTTCGGAAGTTATCAACACTTTTATGTTTGGCGTTCCGAAACCCACCTTATCTCAGGCTGAAAAGCGTTTTTGTGCATTGTGCCATAACTTTTCAGGGAAGCTTCAGAACATGAAATTTTAACCTCCCACTATAGCAGAAAGGGTCTTTCTAGTAGTTGCACATCAAATCTAAGCTGTCTGAAGTGTTTTTCAAAAGTTATCAACACTTTTATGTTTGGCGTTCCGAAACCCACCTTATCTCAGGCTGAAAAGCGTTTTTGTGCATTGTGCCATAACTTTTCAGGGAAGCTTCAGAACATGAAATTTTAACCTCCCACTATAGCAGAAAGGGTCTTTCTAGTAGTTGCACATCAAATCTAAGCTGTCTGAAGTGTTTTTCAAAAGTTATCAACACTTTTATGTTTGGCGTTCCGAAACCCACCTTATCTCAGGCTGAAAAGCGTTTTTGTGCATTGTGCCATAACTTTTCAGGGAAGCTTCAGAACATGAAATTTTAACCTCCCACTATAGCAGAAAGGGTCTTTCTAGTAGTTGCACATCAAATCTAAACTGTCTGAAGTGTTTTTCCAAAGTTATTAACACTTTTATGTTTGGCGTTCCGAAACCCACCTTATCTCAGGCTGAAAAGCGTTTTTGTGCATTGTGCCATAACTTTTCAGGGAAGCTTCAGAACATGAAATTTTAACCTCCCACTATAGCAGAAAGGGTCTTTCTAGTAGTTGCACATCAAATCTAAACTGTCTGAAGTGTTTTTCCAAAGTTATTAACACTTTTATGTTTGGCGTTCCGAAACCCACCTTATCTCAGGCTGAAAAGCGTTTTTGTGCATTGTGCCATAACTTTTCAGGGAAGCTTCAGAACATGAAATTTTAACCTCCCACTATAGCAGAAAGGGTCTTTCTAGTAGTTGCACATCAAATCTAAACTGTCTGAAGTGTTTTTCCAAAGTTATCAACACTTTTATGTTTGGCGTTCCGAAACCCACCTTATCTCAGGCTGAAAAGCGTTTTTACGCATTGTGCCATAACTTTTCAGGGAAGCTTCAGAACATGAAATTTTAACCTCCCACTATAGCAGAAAGGGTCTTTCTAGTAGGTGCACATCAAATCTAAGCTGTCTGAAGTGTTTTTCCAAAGTTATCAACACTTTTATGTTTGGCGTTCCGAAACCCACCTTATCTCAGGCTGAAAAGCGTTTTTGTGCATTGTGCCATAACTTTTCAGGGAAGCTTCAGAACATGAAATTTTAACCTCCCACTATAGCAGAAAGGGTCTTTCTAGTAGTTGCACATCAAATCTAAACTGTCTGAAGTGTTTTTCCAAAGTTATCAACACTTTTATGTTTGGCGTTCCGAAACCCACCTTATCTCAGGCTGAAAAGCGTTTTTACGCATTGTGCCATAACTTTTCAGGGAAGCTTCAGAACATGAAATTTTAACCTCCCACTATAGCAGAAAGGGTCTTTCTAGTAGTTGCACATCAAATCTAAACTGTCTGAAGTGTTTTTCCAAAGTTATCAACACTTTTATGTTTGGCGTTCCGAAACCCACCTTATCTCAGGCTGAAAAGCGTTTTTACGCATTGTGCCATAACTTTTCAGGGAAGCTTCAGAACATGAAATTTTAACCTCCCACTATAGCAGAAAGGGTCTTTCTAGTAGGTGCACATCAAATCTAAGCTCTCTGAAGTGTTTTTCGGAAGTTATCAACACTTTTATGTTTGGCGTTCCGAAACCCACCTTATCTCAGGCTGAAAAGCGTTTTTGTGCATTGTGCCATAACTTTTCAGGGAAGCTTCAGAACATGAAATTTTAACCTCCCACTACAGCAGAAAGGGTCTTTCTAGTAGGTGCACATCAAATCTAAGCTCTCTGAAGTGTTTTTCCAAAGTTATCAACACTTTTATGTTTGGCGTTCCGAAACCCACCTTATCTCAGGCTGAAAAGCGTTTTTACGCATTGTGCCATAACTTTTCAGGGAAGCTTCAGAACATGAAATTTTAACCTCCCACTATAGCAGAAAGGGTCTTTCTAGTAGGTGCACATCAAATCTAAGCTCTCTGAAGTGTTTTTCGAAAGTTATCAACACTTTTATGTTTGGCGTTCCGAAACCCACCTTATCTCAGGCTGAAAAGCGTTTTTGTGCATTGTGCCATAACTTTTCAGGGAAGCTTCAGAACATGAAATTTTAACCTCCCACTATAGCAGAAAGGGTCTTTCTAGTAGTTGCACATCAAATCTAAACTGTCTGAAGTGTTTTTCCAAAGTTATCAACACTTTTATGTTTGGCGTTCCGAAACCCACCTTATCTCAGGCTGAAAAGCGTTTTTACGCATTGTGCCATAACTTTTCAGGGAAGCTTCAGAACATGAAATTTTAACCTCCCGCTATAGCAGAAAGGGTCTTTCTAGTAGGTGCACATCAAATCTAAGCTCTCTGAAGTGTTTTTCGGAAGTTATCAACACTTTTATGTTTGGCGTTCCGAAACCCACCTTATCTCAGGCTGAAAAGCGTTTTTGTGCATTGTGCCATAACTTTTCAGGGAAGCTTCAGAACATGAAATTTTAACCTCCCACTATAGCAGAAAGGGTCTTTCTAGTAGTTGCACATCAAATCTAAGCTGTCTGAAGTGTTTTTCAAAAGTTATCAACACTTTTATGTTTGGCGTTCCGAAACCCACCTTATCTCAGGCTGAAAAGCGTTTTTGTGCATTGTGCCATAACTTTTCAGGGAAGCTTCAGAACATGAAATTTTAACCTCCCACTATAGCAGAAAGGGTCTTTCTAGTAGTTGCACATCAAATCTAAACTGTCTGAAGTGTTTTTCCAAAGTTATTAACACTTTTATGTTTGGCGTTCCGAAACCCACCTTATCTCAGGCTGAAAAGCGTTTTTGTGCATTGTGCCATAACTTTTCAGGGAAGCTTCAGAACATGAAATTTTAACCTCCCACTATAGCAGAAAGGGTCTTTCTAGTAGTTGCACATCAAATCTAAACTGTCTGAAGTGTTTTTCCAAAGTTATCAACACTTTTATGTTTGGCGTTCCGAAACCCACCTTATCTCAGGCTGAAAAGCGTTTTTACGCATTGTGCCATAACTTTTCAGGGAAGCTTCAGAACATGAAATTTTAACCTCCCACTATAGCAGAAAGGGTCTTTCTAGTAGGTGCACATCAAATCTAAGCTGTCTGACGTGTTTTTCCAAAGTTATCAACACTTTTATGTTTGGCGTTCCGAAACCCACCTTATCTCAGGCTGAAAAGCGTTTTTGTGCATTGTGCCATAACTTTTCAGGGAAGCTTCAGAACATGAAATTTTAACCTCCCACTATAGCAGAAAGGGTCTTTCTAGTAGTTGCACATCAAATCTAAACTGTCTGAAGTGTTTTTCCAAAGTTATCAACACTTTTATGTTTGGCGTTCCGAAACCCACCTTATCTCAGGCTGAAAAGCGTTTTTACGCATTGTGCCATAACTTTTCAGGGAAGCTTCAGAACATGAAATTTTAACCTCCCACTATAGCAGAAAGGGTCTTTCTAGTAGTTGCACATCAAATCTAAACTGTCTGAAGTGTTTTTCCAAAGTTATCAACACTTTTATGTTTGGCGTTCCGAAACCCACCTTATCTCAGGCTGAAAAGCGTTTTTACGCATTGTGCCATAACTTTTCAGGGAAGCTTCAGAACATGAAATTTTAACCTCCCACTATAGCAGAAAGGGTCTTTCTAGTAGGTGCACATCAAATCTAAGCTCTCTGAAGTTTTTTTCGGAAGTTATCAACACTTTTATGTTTGGCCTTCCGAAACCCACCTTATCTCAGGCTGAAAAGCGTTTTTGTGCATTGTGCCATAACTTTTCAGGGAAGCTTCAGAACATGAAATTTTAACCTCCCACTACAGCAGAAAGGGTCTTTCTAGTAGGTGCACATCAAATCTAAGCTCTCTGAAGTGTTTTTCCAAAGTTATCAACACTTTTATGTTTGGCGTTCCGAAACCCACCTTATCTCAGGCTGAAAAGCGTTTTTACGCATTGTGCCATAACTTTTCAGGGAAGCTTCAGAACATGAAATTTTAACCTCCCACTATAGCAGAAAGGGTCTTTCTAGTAGGTGCACATCAAATCTAAGCTCTCTGAAGTGTTTTTCGAAAGTTATCAACACTTTTATGTTTGGCGTTCCGAAACCCACCTTATCTCAGGCTGAAAAGCGTTTTTGTGCATTGTGCCATAACTTTTCAGGGAAGCTTCAGAACATGAAATTTTAACCTCCCACTATAGCAGAAAGGGTCTTTCTAGTAGTTGCACATCAAATCTAAACTGTCTGAAGTGTTTTTCCAAAGTTATCAACACTTTTATGTTTGGCGTTCCGAAACCCACCTTATCTCAGGCTGAAAAGCGTTTTTACGCATTGTGCCATAACTTTTCAGGGAAGCTTCAGAACATGAAATTTTAACCTCCCACTATAGCAGAAAGGGTCTTTCTAGTAGTTGCACATCAAATCTAAGCTGTCTGAAGTGTTTTTCAAAAGTTATCAACACTTTTATGTTTGGCGTTCCGAAACCCACCTTATCTCAGGCTGAAAAGCGTTTTTGTGCATTGTGCCATAACTTTTCAGGGAAGCTTCAGAACATGAAATTTTAACCTCCCACTATAGCAGAAAGGGTCTTTCTAGTAGTTGCACATCAAATCTAAACTGTCTGAAGTGTTTTTCCAAAGTTATTAACACTTTTATGTTTGGCGTTCCGAAACCCACCTTATCTCAGGCTGAAAAGCGTTTTTGTGCATTGTGCCATAACTTTTCAGGGAAGCTTCAGAACATGAAATTTTAACCTCCCACTATAGCAGAAAGGGTCTTTCTAGTAGTTGCACATCAAATCTAAACTGTCTGAAGTGTTTTTCCAAAGTTATTAACACTTTTATGTTTGGCGTTCCGAAACCCACCTTATCTCAGGCTGAAAAGCGTTTTTGTGCATTGTGCCATAACTTTTCAGGGAAGCTTCAGAACATCAAATTTTAACCTCCCACTATAGCAGAAAGGGTCTTTCTAGTAGTTGCACATCAAATCTAAACTGTCTGAAGTGTTTTTCCAAAGTTATTAACACTTTTATGTTTGGCGTTCCGAAACCCACCTTATCTCAGGCTGAAAAGCGTTTTTGTGCATTGTGCCATAACTTTTCAGGGAAGCTTCAGAACATGAAATTTTAACCTCCCACTATAGCAGAAAGGGTCTTTCTAGTAGTTGCACATCAAATCTAAACTGTCTGAAGTGTTTTTCCAAAGTTATCAAGACTTTTATGTTTGGCGTTCCGAAACCCACCTTATCTCAGGCTGAAAAGCGTTTTTACGCATTGTGCCATAACTTTTCAGGGAAGCTTCAGAACATGAAATTTTAACCTCCCACTATAGCAGAAAGGGTCTTTCTAGTAGGTGCACATCAAATCTAAGCTGTCTGAAGTGTTTTTCGAAAGTTATCAACACTTTTATGTTTGGCGTTCCGAAACCCACCTTATCTCAGGCTGAAAAGCGTTTTTGTGCATTGTGCCATAACTTTTCAGGGAAGCTTCAGAACATGAAATTTTAACCTCCCACTATAGCAGAAAGGGTCTTTCTAGCAGTTGCACATCAAATCTAAACTGTCTGAAGTGTTTTTCCAAAGTTATCAACACTTTTATGTTTGGCGTTCCGAAACCCACCTTATCTCAGGCTGAAAAGCGTTTTTACGCATTGTGCCATAACTTTTCAGGGAAGCTTCAGAACATGAAATTTTAACCTCCCACTATAGCAGAAAGGGTCTTTCTAGTAGTTGCACATCAAATCCAAACTGTCTGAAGTGTTTTTCCAAAGTTATTAACACTTTTATGTTTGGCGTTCCGAAACCCACCTTATCTCAGGCTGAAAAGCGTTTTTGTGCATTGTGCCATAACTTTTCAGGGAAGCTTCAGAACATCAAATTTTAACCTCCCACTATAGCAGAAAGGGTCTTTCTAGTAGTTGCACATCAAATCTAAACTGTCTGAAGTGTTTTTCCAAAGTTATTAACACTTTTATGTTTGGCGTTCCGAAACCCACCTTATCTCAGGCTGAAAAGCGTTTTTGTGCATTGTGCCATAACTTTTCAGGGAAGCTTCAGAACATGAAATTTTAACCTCCCACTATAGCAGAAAGGGTCTTTCTAGTAGTTGCACATCAAATCTAAACTGTCTGAAGTGTTTTTCCAAAGTTATCAACACTTTTATGTTTGGCGTTCCGAAACCCACCTTATCTCAGGCTGAAAAGCGTTTTTACGCATTGTGCCATAACTTTTCAGGGAAGCTTCAGAACATGAAATTTTAACCTCCCACTATAGCAGAAAGGGTCTTTCTAGTAGGTGCACATCAAATCTAAGCTGTCTGAAGTGTTTTTCGAAAGTTATCAACACTTTTATGTTTGGCGTTCCGAAACCCACCTTATCTCAGGCTGAAAAGCGTTTTTGTGCATTGTGCCATAACTTTTCAGGGAAGCTTCAGAACATGAAATTTTAACCTCCCACTATAGCAGAAAGGGTCTTTCTAGTAGTTGCACATCAAATCTAAGCTGTCTGAAGTGTTTTTCAAAAGTTATCAACACTTTTATGTTTGGCGTTCCGAAACCCACCTTATCTCAGGCTGAAAAGCGTTTTTGTGCATTGTGCCATAACTTTTCAGGAAAGCTTCAGAACATGAAATTTTAACCTCCCACTATAGCAGAAAGGGTCTTTCTAGTAGTTGCACATCAAATCTAAACTGTCTGAAGTGTTTTTCCAAAGTTATCAACACTTTTATGTTTGGCGTTCCGAAACCCACCTTATCTCAGGTTGAAAAGCGTTTTTACGCATTGTGCCATAACTTTTCAGGGAAGCTTCAGAACATGAAATTTTAACCTCCCACTATAGCAGAAAGGGTCTTTCTAGTAGGTGCACATCAAATCTAAGCTCTCTGAAGTGTTTTTCGAAAGTTATCAACACTTTTATGTTTGGCGTTCCGAAACCCACCTTATCTCAGGCTGAAAAGCGTTTTTGTGCATTGTGCCATAACTTTTCAGGGAAGCTTCAGAACATGAAATTTTAACCTCCCACTATAGCAGAAAGGGTCTTTCTAGTAGTTGCACATCAAATCTAAACTGTCTGAAGTGTTTTTGCAAAGTTATTAACACTTTTATGTTTGGCGTTCCGAAACCCACCTTATCTCAGGCTGAAAAGCGTTTTTGTGCATTGTGCCATAACTTTTCAGGGAAGCTTCAGAACATCAAATTTTAACCTCCCACTATAGCAGAAAGGGTCTTTCTAGTAGTTGCACATCAAATCTAAACTGTCTGAAGTGTTTTTCCAAAGTTATTAACACTTTTATGTTTGGCGTTCCGAAACCCACCTTATCTCAGGCTGAAAAGCGTTTTTGTGCATTGTGCCATAACTTTTCAGGGAAGCTTCAGAACATGAAATTTTAACCTCCCACTATAGCAGAAAGGGTCTTTCTAGTAGTTGCACATCAAATCTAAACTGTCTGAAGTGTTTTTCCAAAGTTATCAACACTTTTATGTTTGGCGTTCCGAAACCCACCTTATCTCAGGCTGAAAAGCGTTTTTACGCATTGTGCCATAACTTTTCAGGGAAGCTTCAGAACATGAAATTTTAACCTCCCACTATAGCAGAAAGGGTCTTTCTAGTAGGTGCACATCAAATCTAAGCTGTCTGAAGTGTTTTTCGAAAGTTATCAACACTTTTATGTTTGGCGTTCCGAAACCCACCTTATCTCAGGCTGAAAAGCGTTTTTGTGCATTGTGCCATAACTTTTCAGGGAAGCTTCAGAACATGAAATTTTAACCTCCCACTATAGCAGAAAGGGTCTTTCTAGTAGTTGCACATCAAATCTAAGCTGTCTGAAGTGTTTTTCAAAAGTTATCAACACTTTTATGTTTGGAGTTCCGAAACCCACCTTATCTCAGGCTGAAAAGCGTTTTTGTGCATTGTGCCATAACTTTTCAGGAAAGCTTCAGAACATGAAATTTTAACCTCCCACTATAGCAGAAAGGGACTTTCTAGTAGTTGCACATCAAATCTAAACTGTCTGAAGTGTTTTTCCAAAGTTATCAACACTTTTATGTTTGGCGTTCCGAAACCCACCTTATCTCAGGTTGAAAAGCGTTTTTACGCATTGTGCCATAACTTTTCAGGGAAGCTTCAGAACATGAAATTTTAACCTCCCACTATAGCAGAAAGGGTCTTTCTAGTAGGTGCACATCAAATCTAAGCTCTCTGAAGTGTTTTTTCGAAAGTTATCAACACTTTTATGTTTGGCGTTCCGAAACCCACCTTATCTCAGGCTGAAAAGCGTTTTTGTGCATTGTGCCATAACTTTTCAGGGAAGCTTCAGAACATGAAATTTTAACCTCCCACTATAGCAGAAAGGGTCTTTCTAGTAGTTGCACATCAAATCTAAACTGGCTGAAGTGTTTTTCCAAAGTTATTAACACTTTTATGTTTGGCGTTCCGAAACCCACCTTATCTCAGGCTGAAAAGCTTTTTTGTGCATTGTGCCATAACTTTTCAGGGAAGCTTCAGAACATGAAATTTTAACCTCCCACTATAGCAGAAAGGGTCTTTCTAGTAGTTGCACATCAAATCTAAAGTGTCTGAAGTGTTTTTCCAAAGTTATCAACACTTTTATGTTTGGCGTTCCGAAACCCACCTTATCTCAGGCTGAAAAGCGTTTTTGTGCATTGTGCCATAACTTTTCAGAAAAGCTTCAGAACATGAAATTTTAACCTCCCACTATAGCAGATAGGGTCTTTCTAGTAGTTGCACATCAAATCTAAGCTGTCTGAAGTGTTTTTCAAAAGTTATCAACACTTTTATGTTTGGCGTTCCGAAACCCACCTTATCTCAGGCTGAAAAGCGTTTTTGTGCATTGTGCCATAACTTTTCAGGAAAGCTTCAGAACATGAAATTTTAACCTCCCACTATAGCAGAAAGGGTCTTTCTAGTAGTTGCACATCAAATCTAAACTGTCTGAAGTGTTTTTCCAAAGTTATCAACACTTTTATGTTTGGCGTTCCGAAACCCACCTTATCTCAGGCTGAAAAGCGTTTTTACGCATTGTGCCATAACTTTTCAGGGAAGCTTCAGAACATGAAATTTTAACCTCCCACTATAGCAGAAAGGGTCTTTCTAGTAGTTGCACATCAAATCTAAACTGTCTGAAGTGTTTTTCCAAAATTATTAATACTTTTATGTTTGGCGTTCCGAAACCCACCTTATCTCAGGCTGAAAAGCGTTTTTGTGCATTGTGCCATAACTTTTCAGGGAAGCTTCAGAACATCAAATTTTAACCTCCCACTATAGCAGAAAGGGTCTTTCTAGTAGTTGCACATCAAATCTAAACTGTCTGAAGTGTTTTTCCAAAGTTATTAACACTTTTATGTTTGGCGTTCCGAAACCCACCTTATCTCAGGCTGAAAAGCGTTTTTGTGCATTGTGCCATAACTTTTCAGGGAAGCTTCAGAACATGAAATTTTAACCTCCCACTATAGCAGAAAGGGTCTTTCTAGTAGTTGCACATCAAATCTAAACTGTCTGAAGTGTTTTTCCAAAGTTATCAACACTTTTATGTTTGGCGTTCCGAAACCCACCTTATCTCAGGCTGAAAAGCGTTTTTACGCATTGTGCCATAACTTTTCAGGGAAGCTTCAGAACATGAAATTTTAACCTCCCACTATAGCAGAAAGGGTCTTTCTAGTAGGTGCACATCAAATCTAAGCTGTCTGAAGTGTTTTTCGAAAGTTATCAACACTTTTATGTTTGGCGTTCCGAAACCCACCTTATCTCAGGCTGAAAAGCGTTTTTGTGCATTGTGCCATAACTTTTCAGGGAAGCTTCAGAACATGAAATTTTAACCTCCCACTATAGCAGAAAGGGTCTTTCTAGTAGTTGCACATCAAATCTAAGCTGTCTGAAGTGTTTTTCAAAAGTTATCAACACTTTTATGTTTGGCGTTCCGAAACCCACCTTATCTCAGGCTGAAAAGCGTTTTTGTGCATTGTGCTATAACTTTTCAGGAAAGCTTCAGAACATGAAATTTTAACCTCCCACTATAGCAGAAAGGGTCTTTCTAGTAGTTGCACATCAAATCTAAACTGTCTGAAGTGTTTTTCCAAAGTTATCAACACTTTTATGTTTGGCGTTCCGAAACCCACCTTATCTCAGGTTGAAAAGCGTTTTTACGCATTGTGCCATAACTTTTCAGGGAAGCTTCAGAACATGAAATTTTAACCTCCCACTATAGCAGAAAGGGTCTTTCTAGTAGGTGCACATCAAATCTAAGCTCTCTGAAGTGTTTTTCGAAAGTTATCAACACTTTTATGTTTGGCGTTCCGAAACCCACCTTATCTCAGGCTGAAAAGCGTTTTTGTGCATTGTGCCATAACTTTTCAGGGAAGCTTCAGAACATGAAATTTTAACCTCCCACTATAGCAGAAAGGGTCTTTCTAGTAGTTGCACATCAAATCTAAACTGTCTGAAGTGTTTTTGCAAAGTTATTAACACTTTTATGTTTGGCGTTCCGAAACCCACCTTATCTCAGGCTGAAAAGCGTTTTTGTGCATTGTGCCATAACTTTTCAGGGAAGCTTCAGAACATCAAATTTTAACCTCCCACTATAGCAGAAAGGGTCTTTCTAGTAGTTGCACATCAAATCTAAACTGTCTGAAGTGTTTTTCCAAAGTTATTAACACTTTTATGTTTGGCGTTCCGAAACCCACCTTATCTCAGGCTGAAAAGCGTTTTTGTGCATTGTGCCATAACTTTTCAGGGAAGCTTCAGAACATGAAATTTTAACCTCCCACTATAGCAGAAAGGGTCTTTCTAGTAGTTGCACATCAAATCTAAACTGTCTGAAGTGTTTTTCCAAAGTTATCAACACTTTTATGTTTGGCGTTCCGAAACCCACCTTATCTCAGGCTGAAAAGCGTTTTTACGCATTGTGCCATAACTTTTCAGGGAAGCTTCAGAACATGAAATTTTAACCTCCCACTATAGCAGAAAGGGTCTTTCTAGTAGGTGCACATCAAATCTAAGCTGTCTGAAGTGTTTTTCGAAAGTTATCAACACTTTTATGTTTGGCGTTCCGAAACCCACCTTATCTCAGGCTGAAAAGCGTTTTTGTGCATTGTGCCATAACTTTTCAGGGAAGCTTCAGAACATGAAATTTTAACCTCCCACTATAGCAGAAAGGGTCTTTCTAGTAGTTGCACATCAAATCTAAGCTGTCTGAAGTGTTTTTCAAAAGTTATCAACACTTTTATGTTTGGAGTTCCGAAACCCACCTTATCTCAGGCTGAAAAGCGTTTTTGTGCATTGTGCCATAACTTTTCAGGAAAGCTTCAGAACATGAAATTTTAACCTCCCACTATAGCAGAAAGGGTCTTTCTAGTAGTTGCACATCAAATCTAAACTGTCTGAAGTGTTTTTCCAAAGTTATCAACACTTTTATGTTTGGCGTTCCGAAACCCACCTTATCTCAGGCTGAAAAGCGTTTTTGTGCATTGTGCCATAACTTTTCAGGGAAGCTTCAGAACATGAAATTTTAACCTCCCACTATAGCAGAAAGGGTCTTTCTAGTAGTTGCACATCAAATCTAAACTGTCTGAAGTGTTTTTCCAAAGTTATTAACACTTTTATGTTTGGCGTTCCGAAACCCACCTTATCTCAGGCTGAAAAGCGTTTTTGTGCATTGTGCCATAACTTTTCAGGGAAGCTTCAGAACATGAAATTTTAACCTCCCACTATAGCAGAAAGGGTCTTTCTAGTAGTTGCACATCAAATCTAAAGTGTCTGAAGTGTTTTTCCAAAGTTATCAACACTTTTATGTTTGGCGTTCCGAAACCCACCTTATCTCAGGCTGAAAAGCGTTTTTGTGCATTGTGCCATAACTTTTCAGAAAAGCTTCAGAACATGAAATTTTAACCTCCCACTATAGCAGAAAGGGTCTTTCTAGTAGTTGCACATCAAATCTAAGCTGTCTGAAGTGTTTTTCAAAAGTTATCAACACTTTTATGTTTGGCGTTCCGAAACCCACCTTATCTCAGGCTGAAAAGCGTTTTTGTGCATTGTGCCATAACTTTTCAGGAAAGCTTCAGAACATGAAATTTTAACCTCCCACTATAGCAGAAAGGGTCTTTCTAGTAGTTGCACATCAAATCTAAACTGTCTGAAGTGTTTTTCCAAAGTTATCAACACTTTTATGTTTGGCGTTCCGAAACCCACCTTATCTCAGGCTGAAAAGCGTTTTTACGCATTGTGCCATAACTTTTCAGGGAAGCTTCAGAACATGAAATTTTAACCTCCCACTATAGCAGAAAGGGTCTTTCTAGTAGTTGCACATCAAATCTAAACTGTCTGAAGTGTTTTTCCAAAATTATTAATACTTTTATGTTTGGCGTTCCGAAACCCACCTTATCTCAGGCTGAAAAGCGTTTTTGTGCATTGTGCCATAACTTTTCAGGGAAGCTTCAGAACATGAAATTTTAACCTCCCACTATAGCAGAAAGGGTCTTTCTAGTAGTTGCACATCAAATCTAAACTGTCTGAAGTGTTTTTCCAAAGTTATCAACACTTTTATGTTTGGCGTTCCGAAACCCACCTTATCTCAGGCTGAAAAGCGTTTTTACGCATTGTGCCATAACTTTTCAGGGAAGCTTCAGAACATGAAATTTTAACCTCCCACTATAGCAGAAAGGGTCTTTCTAGTAGGTGCACATCAAATCTAAGCTGTCTGAAGTGTTTTTCGAAAGTTATCAACACTTTTATGTTTGGCGTTCCGAAACCCACCTTATCTCAGGCTGAAAAGCGTTTTTGTGCCTTGTGCCATAACTTTTCAGGGAAGCTTCAGAACATGAAATTTTAACCTCCCACTATAGCAGAAAGGGTCTTTCTAGTAGTTGCACATCAAATCTAAGCTGTCTGAAGTGTTTTTCAAAAGTTATCAACACTTTTATGTTTGGCGTTCCGAAACCCACCTTATCTCAGGCTGAAAAGCGTTTTTGTGCATTGTGCCATAACTTTTCAGGAAAGCTTCAGAACATGAAATTTTAACCTCCCACTATAGCAGAAAGGGTCTTTCTAGTAGTTGCACATCAAATCTAAAGTGTCTGAAGTGTTTTTCCAAAGTTATCAACACTTTTATGTTTGGCGTTCCGAAACCCACCTTATCTCAGGCTGAAAAGCGTTTTTACGCATTGTGCCATAACTTTTCAGGGAAGCTTCAGAACATGAAATTTTAACCTCCCACTATAGCAGAAAGGGTCTTTCTAGTAGGTGCACATCAAATCTAAGCTCTCTGAAGTGTTTTTCGAAAGTTATCAACACTTTTATGTTTGGCGTTCCGAAACCCACCTTATCTCAGCCTGAAAAGCGTTTTTGTGCATTGTGCCATAACTTTTCAGGGAAGCTTCAGAACATGAAATTTTAACCTCCCACTATAGCAGAACGGGTCTTTCTAGTAGTTGCACATCAAATCTAAACTGTCTGAAGTGTTTTTCCAAAGTTATCAACACTTTTATGTTTGGCGTTCCGAAACCCACCTTATCTCAGGCTGAAAAGCGTTTTTGTGCATTGTGCCATAACTTTTCAGGGAAGCTTCAGAACATGAAATTTTAACCTCCCACTATAGCAGAAAGGGTCTTTCTAGTAGTTGCACATCAAATCTAAGCTGTCTGAAGTGTTTTTCAAAAGTTATCAACACTTTTATGTTTGGCGTTCCGAAACCCACCTTATCTCAGGCTGAAAAGCGTTTTTGTGCATTGTGCCATAACTTTTCAGGGAAGCTTCAGAACATGAAATTTTAACCTCCCACTATAGCAGAAAGGGTCTTTCTAGTAGTTGCACATCAAATCTAAACTGTCTGAAGTGTTTTTCCAAAGTTATTAACACTTTTATGTTTGGCGTTCCGAAACCCACCTTATCTCAGGCTGAAAAGCGTTTTTGTGCATTGTGCCATAACTTTTCAGGGAAGCTTCAGAACATGAAATTTTAACCTCCCACTATAGCAGAAAGGGTCTTTCTAGTAGTTGCACATCAAATCTAAACTGTCTGAAGTGTTTTTCCAAAGTTATCAACACTTTTATGTTTGGCGTTCCGAAACCCACCTTATCTCAGGCTGAAAAGCGTTTTTACGCATTGTGCCATAACTTTTCAGGGAAGCTTCAGAACATGAAATTTTAACCTCCCACTATAGCAGAAAGGGTCTTTCTAGTAGGTGCAAATCAAATCTAAGCTGTCTGAAGTGTTTTTCGAAAGTTATCAACACTTTTATGTTTGGCGTTCCGAAACCCACCTTATCTCAGGCTGAAAAGCGTTTTTGTGCATTGTGCCATAACTTTTCACGGAAGCTTCAGAACATGAAATTTTAACTTCCCACTATAGCAGAAAGGGTCTTTCTAGTAGTTGCACATCAAATCTAAGCTGTCTGAAGTGTTTTTCAAAAGTTATCAACACTTTTATGTTTGGCGTTCCGAAACCCACCTTATCTCAGGCTGAAAAGCGTTTTTGTGCATTGTGCCATAACTTTTCAGGAAAGCTTCAGAACTTGAAATTTTAACCTCCCACTATAGCAGAAAGGGTCTTTCTAGTAGTTGCACATGAAATCTAAACTGTCTGAAGTGTTTTTCCAAAGTTATCAAGACTTTTATGTTTGGCGTTCCGAAACCCACCTTATCTCAGGCTGAAAAGCGTTTTTACGCATTGTGCCATAACTTTTCAGGGAAGCTTCAGAACATGAAATTTTAACCTCCCACTATAGCAGAAAGGGTCTTTCTAGTAGGTGCACATCAAATCTAAGCTCTCTGAAGTGTTTTTCGAAAGTTATCAACACTTTTATGTTTGGCGTTCCGAAACCCACCTTATCTCAGGCTGAAAAGCGTTTTTGTGCATTGTGCCATAACTTTTCAGGGAAGCTTCAGAACATGAAATTTTAACCTCCCACTATAGCAGAAAGGGTCTTTCTAGTAGTTGCACATCAAATCTAAACTGTCTGAAGTGTTTTTCCAAAGTTATTAACACTTTTATGTTTGGCGTTCCGAAACCCACCTTATCTCAGGCTGAAAAGCGTTTTTGTGCATTGTGCCATAACTTTTCAGGAAAGCTTCAGAACATGAAATTTTAACCTCCCACTATAGCAGAAAGGGTCGTTCTAGTAGTTGCACATCAAATCTAAACTGTCTGAAGTGTTTTTCCAAAGTTATCAACACTTTTATGTTTGGCGTTCCGAAACCCACCTTATCTCAGGCTGAAAAGCGTTTTTGTGCATTGTGCCATAACTTTTCAGGGAAGCTTCAGAACATGAAATTTTAACCTCCCACTATAGCAGAAAGGGTCTTTCTAGTAGTTGCACATCAAATCTAAGCTGTCTGAAGTGTTTTTCAAAAGTTATCAACACTTTTATGTTTGGCGTTCCGAAACCCACCTTATCTCAGGCTGAAAAGCGTTTTTGTGCATTGTGCCATAACTTTTCAGGAAAGCTTCAGAACATGAAATTTTAACCTCCCACTATAGCAGAAAGGGTCTTTCTAGTAGTTGCACATCAAATCTAAACTGTCTGAAGTGTTTTTCCAAAGTTATCAACACTTTTATGTTTGGCGTTCCGAAACCCACCTTATCTCAGGCTGAAAAGCGTTTTTACGCATTGTGCCATAACTTTTCAGGGAAGCTTCAGAACATGAAATTTTAACCTCCCACTATAGCAGAAAGGGTCTTTCTAGTAGGTGCACATCAAATCTAAGCTCTCTGAAGTGTTTTTCGAAAGTTATCAACACTTTTATGTTTGGCGTTCCGAAACCCACCTTATCTCAGGCTGAAAAGCGTTTTTGTGCATTGTGCCATAACTTTTCAGGGAAGCTTCAGAACATGAAATTTTAACCTCCCACTATAGCAGAAAGGGTCTTTCTAGTAGTTGCACATCAAATCTAAACTGTCTGAAGTGTTTTTCCAAAGTTATTAACACTTTTATGTTTCGCGTTCCGAAACCCACCTTATCTCAGGCTGAAAAGCGTTTTTGTGCATTGTGCCATAACTTTTCAGGGAAGCTTCAGAACATGAAATTTTAACCTCCCACTATAGCAGAAAGGGTCTTTCTAGTAGTTGCACATCAAATCTAAACTGTCTGAAGTGTTTTTCCAAAGTTATCAACACTTTTATGTTTGGCGTTCCGAAACCCACCTTATCTCAGGCTGAAAAGCGTTTTTGTGCATTGTGCCATAACTTTTCAGGGAAGCTTCAGAACATGAAATTTTAACCTCCCACTATAGCAGAAAGGGTCTTTCTAGTAGTTGCACATCAAATCTAAGCTGTCTGAAGTGTTTTTCAAAAGTTATCAACACTTTTATGTTTGGCGTTCCGAAACCCACCTCATCTCAGGCTGAAAAGCGTTTTTGTGCATTGTGCCATAACTTTTCAGGAAAGCTTCAGAACATGAAATTTTAACCTCCCACTATAGCAGAAAGGGTCTTTCTAGTAGTTGCACATCAAATCTAAACTGTCTGAAGTGTTTTTCCAAAGTTATTAACACTTTTATGTTTGGCGTTCCGAAACCCACCTTATCTCAGGCTGAAAAGCGTTTTTGTGCATTGTGCCATAACTTTTCAGGGAAGCTTCAGAACATGAAATTTTAACCTCCCACTATAGCAGAAAGGGTCTTTCTAGTAGTTGCACATCAAATCTAAACTGTCTGAAGTGTTTTTCCAAAGTTATCAACACTTTTATGTTTGGCGTTCCGAAACCCACCTTATCTCAGGCTGAAAAGCGTTTTTGTGCATTGTGCCATAACTTTTCAGGGAAGCTTCAGAACATGAAATTTTAACCTCCCACTATAGCAGAAATGGTCTTTCTAGTAGTTGCACATCAAATCTAAGCTGTCTGAAGTGTTTTTCAAAAGTTATCAACACTTTTATGTTTGGCGTTCCGAAACCCACCTTATCTCAGGCTGAAAAGCGTTTTTACGCATTGTGCCATAACTTTTCAGGGAAGCTTCAGAACATGAAATTTTAACCTCCCACTATAGCAGAAAGGGTCTTTCTAGTAGGTGCACATCAAATCTAAGCTCTCTGAAGTGTTTTTCGAAAGTTATCAACACTTTTATGTTTGGCGTTCCGAAACCCACCTTATCTCAGGCTGAAAAGCGTTTTTGTGCATTGTGCCATAACTTTTCAGGGAAGCTTCAGAACATGAAATTTTAACCTCCCACTATAGCAGAAAGGGTCTTTCTAGTAGTTGCACATCAAATCTAAACTGTCTGAAGTGTTTTTCCAAAGTTATTAACACTTTTATGTTTGGCGTTCCGAAACCCACCTTATCTCAGGCTGAAAAGCGTTTTTGTGCATTGTGCCATAACTTTTCAGGGAAGCTTCAGAACATGAAATTTTAACCTCCCACTATAGCAGAAAGGGTCTTTCTAGTAGTTGCACATCAAATCTAAACTGTCTGAAGTGTTTTTCCAAAGTTATCAACACTTTTATGTTTGGCGTTCCGAAACCCACCTTATCTCAGGCTGAAAAGCGTTTTTGTGCATTGTGCCATAACTTTTCAGGGAAGCTTCAGAACATGAAATTTTAACCTCCCACTATAGCAGAAAGGGTCTTTCTAGTAGTTGCACATCAAATCTAAGCTGTCTGAAGTGTTTTTCAAAAGTTATCAACACTTTTATGTTTGGCGTTCCGAAACCCACCTTATCTCAGGCTGAAAAGCGTTTTTGTGCATTGTGCCATAACTTTTCAGGAAAGCTTCAGAACATGAAATTTTAACCTCCCACTATAGCAGAAAGGGTCTTTCTAGTAGTTGCACATCAAATCTAAACTGTCTGAAGTGTTTTTCCAAAGTTATCAACACTTTTATGTTTGGCGTTCCGAAACCCACCTTATCTCAGGCTGAAAAGCGTTTTTACGCATTGTGCCATAACTTTTCAGGGAAGCTTCAGAACATGAAATTTTAACCTCCCACTATAGCAGAAAGGGTCTTTCTAGTAGGTGCACATCAAATCTAAGCTCTCTGAAGTGTTTTTCGAAAGTTATCAACACTTTTATGTTTGGCGTTCCGAAACCCACCTTATCTCAGGCTGAAAAGCGTTTTTGTGCATTGTGCCATAACTTTTCAGGGAAGCTTCAGAACATGAAATTTTAATCTCCCACTATAGCAGAAAGGGTCTTTCTAGTAGTTGCACATCAAATCTAAACTGTCTGAAGTGTTTTTCCAAAGTTATCAACACTTTTATGTTTGGCGTTCCGAAACCCACCTTATCTCAGGCTGAAAAGCGTTTTTGTGCATTGTGCCATAACTTTTCAGGGAAGCTTCAGAACATGAAATTTTAACCTCCCACTATAGCAGAAATGGTCTTTCTAGTAGTTGCACATCAAATCTAAGCTGTCTGAGGTGTTTTTCAAAAGTTATCAACACTTTTATGTTTGGCGTTCCGAAACCCACCTTATCTCAGGCTGAAAAGCGTTTTCACGCATTGTGCCATAACTTTTCAGGGAAGCTTCAGAACATGAAATTTTAACCTCCCACTATAGCAGAAAGGGTCTTTCTAGTAGGTGCACATCAAATCTAAGCTGTCTGAAGTGTTTTTCGAAAGTTATCAACACTTTTATGTTTGGCGTTCCGAAACCCACCTTATCTCAGGCTGAAAAGCGTTTTTGTGCATTGTGCCATAACTTTTCAGGGAAGCTTCAGAACATGAAATTTTAACCTCCCACTATAGCAGAAAGGGTCTTTCTAGTAGTTGCACATCAAATCTAAGCTGTCTGAAGTGTTTTTCCAAAGTTATCAACACTTTTATGTTTGGCGTTCCGAAACCCACCTTATCTCAGGCTGAAAAGCGTTTTTGTGCATTGTGCCATAACTTTTCAGGGAAGCTTCAGAACATGAAATTTTAACCTCCCACTATAGCAGAAAGGGTCTTTCTAGTAGTTGCACATCAAATCTAAACTGTCTGAAGTGTTTTTCCAAAGTTATTAACACTTTTAAGTTTTGGCGTTCCGAAACCCACCTTATCTCAGGCTGAAAAGCGTTTTTGTGCATTGTGCCATAACTTTTCAGGGAAGCTTCAGAACATGAAATTTTAACCTCCCACTATAGCAGAAAGGGTCTTTCTAGTAGTTGCACATCAAATCTAAACTGTCTGAAGTGTTTTTCCAAAGTTATTAACACTTTTATTTTTGGCGTTCCGAAACCCACCTTATCTCAGGCTGAAAAGCGTTTTTGTGCATTGTGCCATAACTTTTCAGGGAAGCTTCAGAACATGAAATTTTAACCTCCCACTATAGCAGAAAGGGTCTTTCTAGTAGTTGCACATCAAATCTAAACTGTCTGAAGTGTTTTTCCGAAGTTATAAACACTTTTATGTTTGGCGTTCCGAAACCCACCTTATCTCAGGCTAAAAAGCGTTTTTGTGCATTGTGCCATAACTTTTCAGGGAAGCTTCAGAACATGAAATTTTAACCTCCCACTATAGCAGAAAGGGTCTTTCTAGTAGTTGCACATCAAATCTAAGCTGTCTAAAGTGTTTTTCCAAAGTTATCAACACTTTTATGTTTGGCGTTCCGAAACCCACCTTATCTCAGGCTGAAAAGCGTTTTTGTGCATTGTGCCATAACTTTTCAGGGAAGCTTCAGAACATGAAATTTTAACCTCCCACTATAGCAGAAAGGGTCTTTCTAGTAGTTGCACATCAAATCTAAGCTGTCTGAAGTGTTTTTCAAAAGTTATCAACACTTTTATGTTTGGCGTTCCGAAACCCACCTTATCTCAGGCTGAAAAGCGTTTTTGTGCATTGTGCCATAACTTTTCAGGAAAGCTTCAGAACATGAAATTTTAACCTCCCACTATAGCAGAAAGGGTCTTTCTAGTAGTTGCACATCAAATCTAAACTGTCTGAAGTGTTTTTCCAAAGTTATCAACACTTTTATGTTTGGCGTTCCGAAACCCACCTTATCTCAGGCTGAAAAGCGTTTTTACGCATTGTGCCATAACTTTTCAGGGAAGCTTCAGAACATGAAATTTTAACCTCCCACTATAGCAGAAAGGGTCTTTCTAGTAGGTGCACATCAAATCTAAGCTCTCTGAAGTGTTTTTCGAAAGTTATCAACACTTTTATGTTTGGCGTTCCGAAACCCACCTTATCTCAGGCTGAAAAGCGTTTTTGTGCATTGTGCCATAACTTTTCAGGGAAGCTTCAGAACATGAAATTTTAACCTCCCACTATAGCAGAAAGGGTCTTTCTAGTAGTTGCACATCAAATCTAAACTGTCTGAAGTGTTTTTCCAAAGTTATCAACACTTTTATGTTTGGCGTTCCGAAACCCACCTTATCTCAGGCTGAAAAGCGTTTTTGTGCATTGTGCCATAACTTTTCAGGGAAGCTTCAGAACATGAAATTTTAACCTCCCACTATAGCAGAAATGGTCTTTCTAGTAGTTGCACATCAAATCTAAGCTGTCTGAAGTGTTTTTCAAAAGTTATCAACACTTTTATGTTTGGCGTTCCGAAACCCACCTTATCTCAGGCTGAAAAGCGTTTTTACGCATTGTGCCATAACTTTTCAGGGAAGCTTCAGAACATGAAATTTTAACCTCCCACTATAGCAGAAAGGGTCTTTCTAGTAGGTGCACATCAAATCTAAGCTGTCTGAAGTGTTTTTCGAAAGTTATCAACACTTTTATGTTTGGCGTTCCGAAACCCACCTTATCTCAGGCTGAAAAGCGTTTTTGTGCATTGTGCCATAACTTTTCAGGGAAGCTTCAGAACATGAAATTTTAACCTCCCACTATAGCAGAAAGGGTCTTTCTAGTAGTTGCACATCAAATCTAAGCTGTCTGAAGTGTTTTTCCAAAGTTATCAACACTTTTATGTTTGGCGTTCCGAAACCCACCTTATCTCAGGCTGAAAAGCGTTTTTGTGCATTGTGCCATAACTTTTCAGGGAAGCTTCAGAACATGAAATTTTAACCTCCCACTATAGCAGAAAGGGTCTTTCTAGTAGTTGCACATCAAATCTAAACTGTCTGAAGTGTTTTTCCAAAGTTATTAACACTTTTAAGTTTTGGCGTTCCGAAACCCACCTTATCTCAGGCTGAAAAGCGTTTTTGTGCATTGTGCCATAACTTTTCAGGGAAGCTTCAGAACATGAAATTTTAACCTCCCACTATAGCAGAAAGGGTCTTTCTAGTAGTTGCACATCAAATCTAAACTGTCTGAAGTGTTTTTCCAAAGTTATTAACACTTTTATTTTTGGCGTTCCGAAACCCACCTTATCTCAGGCTGAAAAGCGTTTTTGTGCATTGTGCCATAACTTTTCAGGGAAGCTTCAGAACATGAAATTTTAACCTCCCACTGTAGCAGAAAGGGTCTTTCTAGTAGTTGCACATCAAATCTAAACTGTCTGAAGTGTTTTTCCAAAGTTATTAACACTTTTATGTTTGGCGTTCCGAAACCCACCTTATCTCAGGCTGAAAAGCGTTTTTGTGCATTGTGCCATAACTTTTCAGGGAAGCTTCAGAACATGAAATTTTAACCTCCCACTATAGCAGAAAGGGTCTTTCTAGTAGTTGCACATCAAATCTAAACTGTCTGAAGTGTTTTTCCAAAGTTATTAACACTTTTATTTTTGGCGTTCCGAAACCCACCTTATCTCAGGCTGAAAAGCGTTTTTGTGCATTGTGCCATAACTTTTCAGGGAAGCTTCAGAACATGAAATTTTAACCTCCCACTATAGCAGAAAGGGTCTTTCTAGTAGTTGCACATCAAATCTAAACTGTCTGAAGTGTTTTTCCGAAGTTATTAACACTTTTATGTTTGGCGTTCCGAAACCCACCTTATCTCAGGCTAAAAAGCGTTTTTGTGCATTGTGCCATAACTTTTCAGGGAAGCTTCAGAACATGAAATTTTAACCTCCCACTATAGCAGAAAGGGTCTTTCTAGTAGTTGCACATCAAATCTAAGCTGTCTGAAGTGTTTTTCCAAAGTTATCAACACTTTTATGTTTGTAGTTCCGAAACCCACCTTATCTCAGGCTGAAAAGCGTTTTTGTGCATTGTGCCATAACTTTTCAGGGAAGCTTCAGAACATGAAATTTTAACCTCCCACTATAGCAGAAAGGGTCTTTCTAGTAGTTGCACATCAAATCTAAGCTGTCTGAAGTGTTTTTCAAAAGTTATCAACACTTTTATGTTTGGCGTTCCGAAACCCACCTTATCTCAGGCTGAAAAGCGTTTTTGTGCATTGTGCCATAACTTTTCAGGAAAGCTTCAGAACATGAAATTTTAACCTCCCACTATAGCAGAAAGGGTCTTTCTAGTAGTTGCACATCAAATCTAAACTGTCTGAAGTGTTTTTCCAAAGTTATCAACACTTTTATGTTTGGCGTTCCGAAACCCACCTTATCTCAGGCTGAAAAGCGTTTTTACGCATTGTGCCATAACTTTTCAGGGAAGCTTCAGAACATGAAATTTTAACCTCCCACTATAGCAGAAAGGGTCTTTCTAGTAGGTGCACATCAAATCTAAGCTCTCTGAAGTGTTTTTCGAAAGTTATCAACACTTTTATGTTTGGCGTTCCGAAACCCACCTTATCTCAGGCTGAAAAGCGTTTTTGTGCATTGTGCCATAACTTTTCAGGGAAGCTTCAGAACATGAAATTTTAACCTCCCACTATAGCAGAAAGGGTCTTTCTAGTAGTTGCACATCAAATCTAAACTGTCTGAAGTGTTTTTCCAAAGTTATTAACACTTTTATGTTTGGCGTTCCGAAACCCACCTTATCTCAGGCTGAAAAGCGTTTTTGTGCATTGTGCCATAACTTTTCAGGGAAGCTTCAGAACATGAAATTTTAACCTCCCACTATAGCAGAAAGCGTCTTTCTAGTAGTTGCACATCAAATCTAAACTGTCTGAAGTGTTTTTCCAAAGTTATCAACACTTTTATGTTTGGCGTTCCGAAACCCACCTTATCTCAGGCTGAAAAGCGTTTTTGTGCATTGTGCCATAACTTTTCAGGGAAGCTTCAGAACATGAAATTTTAACCTCCCACTATAGCAGAAATGGTCTTTCTAGTAGTTGCACATCAAATCTAAGCTGTCTGAAGTGTTTTTCAAAAGTTATCAACACTTTTATGTTTGGCGTTCCGAAACCCACCTTATCTCAGGCTGAAAAGCGTTTTTACGCATTGTGCCATAACTTTTCAGGGAAGCTTCAGAACATGAAATTTTAACCTCCCACTATAGCAGAAAGGGTCTTTCTAGTAGGTGCACATCAAATCTAAGCTGTCTGAAGTGTTTTTCGAAAGTTATCAACACTTTTATGTTTGGCGTTCCGAAACCCACCTTATCTCAGGCTGAAAAGCGTTTTTGTGCATTGTGCCATAACTTTTCAGGGAAGCTTCAGAACATGAAATTTTAACCTCCCACTATAGCAGAAAGGGTCTTTCTAGTAGTTGCACATCAAATCTAAGCTGTCTGAAGTGTTTTTCCAAAGTTATCAACACTTTTATGTTTGGCGTTCCGAAACCCACCTTATCTCAGGCTGAAAAGCGTTTTTGTGCATTGTGCCATAACTTTTCAGGGAAGCTTCAGAACATGAAATTTTAACCTCCCACTATAGCAGAAAGGGTCTTTCTAGTAGTTGCACATCAAATCTAAACTGTCTGAAGTGTTTTTCCAAAGTTATTAACACTTTTAAGTTTTGGCGTTCCGAAACCCACCTTATCTCAGGCTGAAAAGCGTTTTTGTGCATTGTGCCATAACTTTTCAGGGAAGCTTCAGAACATGAAATTTTAACCTCCCACTATAGCAGAAAGGGTCTTTCTAGTAGTTGCACATCAAATCTAAACTGTCTGAAGTGTTTTTCCAAAGTTATTAACACTTTTATTTTTGGCGTTCCGAAACCCACCTTATCTCAGGCTGAAAAGCGTTTTTGTGCATTGTGCCATAACTTTTCAGGGAAGCTTCAGAACATGAAATTTTAACCTCCCACTATAGCAGAAAGGGTCTTTCTAGTAGGTGCACATCAAATCTAAGCTCTCTGAAGTGTTTTTCGAAAGTTATCAACACTTTTATGTTTGGCGTTCCGAAACCCACCTTATCTCAGGCTGAAAAGCGTTTTTGTGCATTGTGCCATAACTTTTCAGGAAAGCTTCAGAACATGAAATTTTAACCTCCCACTATAGCAGAAAGGGTCTTTCTAGTAGTTGCACATCAAATCTAAACTGTCTGAAGTGTTTTTCCAAAGTTATTAACACTTTTATGTTTGGCGTTCCGAAACCCACCTTATCTCAGGCTGAAAAGCGTTTTTGTGCATTGTGCCATAACTTTTCAGGGAAGCTTCAGAACATGAAATTTTAACCTCCCACTATAGCAGAAAGGGTCTTTCTAGTAGTTGCACATCAAATCTAAACTGTCTGAAGTGTTTTTCCAAAGTTATTAACACTTTTATGTTTGGCGTTCCGAAACCCACCTTATCTCAGGCTGAAAAGCGTTTTTGTGCATTGTGCCATAACTTTTCAGGAAAGCTTCAGAACATGAAATTTTAACCTCCCACTATAGCAGAAAGGGTCTTTCTAGTAGTTGCACATCAAATCTAAACTGTCTGAAGTGTTTTTCCAAAGTTATCAACACTTTTATGTTTGGCGTTCCGAAACCCACCTTATCTCAGGCTGAAAAGCGTTTTTACGCATTGTGCCATAACTTTTCAGGGAAGCTTCAGAACATGAAATTTTAACCTCCCACTATAGCAGAAAGGGTCTTTCTAGTAGGTGCACATCAAATCTAAGCTCTCTGAAGTGTTTTTCGAAAGTTATCAACACTTTTATGTTTGGCGTTCCGAAACCCACCTTATCTCAGGCTGAAAAGCGTTTTTGTGCATTGTGCCATAACTTTTCAGGGAAGCTTCAGAACATGAAATTTTAACCTCCCACTATAGCAGAAAGGGTCTTTCTAGTAGTTGCACATCAAATCTAAACTGTCTGAAGTGTTTTTCCAAAGTTATTAACACTTTTATGTTTGGCGTTCCGAAACCCACCTTATCTCAGGCTGAAAAGCGTTTTTGTGCATTGTGCCATAACTTTTCAGGGAAGCTTCAGAACATGAAATTTTAACCTCCCACTATAGCAGAAAGTGTCTTTCTAGTAGTTGCACATCAAATCTAAACTGTCTGAAGTGTTTTTCCAAAGTTATCAACACTTTTATGTTTGGCTTTCCGAAACCCACCTTATCTCAGGCTGAAAAGCGTTTTTGTGCATTGTGCCATAACTTTTCAGGGAAGCTTCAGAACATGAAATTTTAACCTCCCACTATAGCAGAAAGGGTCTTTCTAGTAGTTGCACATCAAATCTAAGCTGTCGAAAGTGTTTTTCAAAAGTTATCAACACTTTTATGTTTGGCGTTCCGAAACCCACCTTATCTCAGGCTGAAAAGCGTTTTTGTGCATTGTGCCATAACTTTTCAGGAAAGCTTCAGAACATGAAATTTTAACCTCCCACTATAGCAGAAAGGGTCTTTCTAGTAGTTGCACATCAAATCTAAACTGTCTGAAGTGTTTTTCCAAAGTTATCAACACTTTTATGTTTGGCGTTCCGAAACCCACCTTATCTCAGGCTGAAAAGCGTTTTTACGCATTGTGCCATAACTTTTCAGGGAAGCTTCAGAACATGAAATTTTAACCTCCCACTATAGCAGAAAGGGTCTTTCTAGTAGGTGCACATCAAATCTAAGCTCTCTGAAGTGTTTTTCGAAAGTTATCAACACTTTTATGTTTGGCGTTCCGAAACCCACCTTATCTCAGGCTGAAAAGCGTTTTTGTGCATTGTGCCATAACTTTTCAGGAAAGCTTCAGAACATGAAATTTTAACCTCCCACTATAGCAGAAAGGGTCTTTCTAGTAGTTGCACATCAAATCTAAACTGTCTGAAGTGTTTTTCCAAAGTTATTAACACTTTTATGTTTGGCGTTCCGAAACCCACCTTATCTCAGGCTGAAAAGCGTTTTTGTGCATTGTGCCATAACTTTTCAGGGAAGCTTCAGAACATGAAATTTTAACCTCCCACTATAGCAGAAAGGGTCTTTCTAGTAGTTGCACATCAAATCTAAACTGTCTGAAGTGTTTTTCCAAAGTTATTAACACTTTTATGTTTGGCGTTCCGAAACCCACCTTATCTCAGGCTGAAAAGCGTTTTTGTGCATTGTGCCATAACTATTCAGGGAAGCTTCAGAACATGAAATTTTAACCTCCCACTATAGCAGAAAGGGTCTTTCTAGTAGTTGCACATCAAATCTAAACTGTCTGAAGTGTTTTTCCAAAGTTATCAACACTTTTATGTTTGGCGTTCCGAAACCCACCTTATCTCAGGCTGAAAAGCGTTTTTACGCATTGTGCCATAACTTTTCAGGGAAGCTTCAGAACATGAAATTTTAACCTCCCACTATAGCAGAAAGGGTCTTTCTAGTAGGTGCACATCAAATCTAAGCTGTCTGAAGTGTTTTTCGAAAGTTATCAACACTTTTATGTTTGGCGTTCCGAAACCCACCTTATCTCAGGCTGAAAAGCGTTTTTGTGCATTGTGCCATAACTTTTCAGGGAAGCTTCAGAACATGAAATTTTAACCTCCCACTATAGCAGAAAGGGTCTTTCTAGTAGTTGCACATCAAATCTAAACTGTCTGAAGTGTTTTTCCAAAGTTATCAACACTTTTATGTTTGGCGTTCCGAAACCCACCTTATCTCAGGCTGAAAAGCGTTTTTACGCATTGTGCCATAACTTTTCAGGGAAGCATCAGAACATGAAATTTTAACCTCCCACTATAGCAGAAAGGGTCTTTCTAGTAGGTGCACATCAAATCTAAGCTCTCTGAAGTGTTTTTCGAAAGTTATCAACACTTTTATGTTTGGCGTTCCGAAACCCACCTTATCTCAGGCTGAAAAGCGTTTTTGTGCATTGTGCCATAACTTTTCAGGAAAGCTTCAGAACATGAAATTTTAACCTCCCACTATAGCAGAAAGGGTCTTTCTAGTTGTTGCACATCAAATCTAAACTGTCTGAAGTGTTTTTCCAAAGTTATTAACACTTTTATGTTTGGCGTTCCGAAACCCACCTTATCTCAGGCTGAAAAGCGTTTTTGTGCATTGTGCCATAACTTTTCAGGGAAGCTTCAGAACATGAAATTTTAACCTCCCACTATAGCAGAAAGGGTCTTTCTAGTAGTTGCACATCAAATCTAAGCTGTCTGAAGTGTTTTTCAAAAGTTATCAACACTTTTATGTTTGGCGTTCCGAAACCCACCTTATCTCAGGCTGAAAAGCGTTTTTACGCATTGTGCCATAACTTTTCAGGGAAGCTTCAGAACATGAAATTTTAACCTCCCACTATAGCAGAAAGGGTCTTTCTAGTAGGTGCACATCAAATCTAAGCTGTCTGAAGTGTTTTTCGAAAGTTATCAACACTTTTATGTTTGGCGTTCCGAAACCCACCTTATCTCAGGCTGAAAAGCGTTTTTGTGCATTGCGCCATAACTTTTCAGGGAAGCTTCAGAACATGAAATTTTAACCTCCCACTATAGCAGAAAGGGTCTTTCTAGTAGTTGCACACCAAATCTAAACTGTCTGAAGTGTTTTTCCAAAGTTATCAACACTTTTATGTTTGGCGTTCCGAAACCCACCTTATCTCAGGCTGAAAAGCGTTTTTACGCATTGTGCCATAACTTTTCAGGGAAGCTTCAGAACATGAAATTTTAACCTCCCACTATAGCAGAAAGGGTCTTTCTAGTAGGTGCACATCAAATCTAAGCTCTCTGAAGTGTTTTTCGAAAGTTATCAACACTTTTATGTTTGGCGTTCCGAAACCCACCTTATCTCAGGCTGAAAAGCGTTTTTGTGCATTGTGCCATAACTTTTCAGGAAAGCTTCAGAACATGAAATTTTAACCTCCCACTATAGCAGAAAGGGTCTTTCTAGTTGTTGCACATCAAATCTAAACTGTCTGAAGTGTTTTTCCAAAGTTATTAACACTTTTATGTTTGGCGTTCCGAAACCCACCTTATCTCAGGCTGAAAAGCGTTTTTGTGCATTGTGCCATAACTTTTCAGGGAAGCTTCAGAACATGAAATTTTAACCTCCCACTATAGCAGAAAGGGTCTTTCTAGTAGTTGCACATCAAATCTAAGCTGTCTGAAGTGTTTTTCAAAAGTTATCAACACTTTTATGTTTGGCGTTCCGAAACCCACCTTATCTCAGGCTGAAAAGCGTTTTTACGCATTGTGCCATAACTTTTCAGGGAAGCTTCAGAACATGAAATTTTAACCTCCCACTATAGCAGAAAGGGTCTTTCTAGTAGGTGCAGATCAAATCTAAGCTCTCTGAAGTGTTTTTCGAAAGTTATCAACACTTTTATGTTTGGCGTTCCGAAACCCACCTTATCTCAGGCTGAAAAACGTTTTTGTGCATTGTGCCATAACTTTTCAGGGAAGCTTCAGAACATGAAATTTTAACCTCCCACTATAGCAGAAAGGGTCTTTCTAGTAGTTGCACATCAAATCTAAACTGTCTGAAGTGTTTTTCCAAAGTTATTAACACTTTTATGTTTTGCGTTCCGAAACCCACCTTATCTCAGGCTGAAAAGCGTTTTTACGCATTGTGCCATAACTTTTCAGGGAAGCTTCAGAACATGAAATTTTAACCTCCCACTATAGCAGAAAGGGTCTTTCTAGTAGGTGCACATCAAATCTAAGCTGTCTGAAGTGTTTTTCGAAAGTTATCAACACTTTTATGTTTGGCGTTCCGAAACCCACCTTATCTCAGGCTGAAAAGCGTTTTTGTGCATTGTGCCATAACTTTTCAGGGAAGCTTCAGAACATGAAATTTTAACCTCCCACTATAGCAGAAAGGGTCTTTCTAGTAGTTGCACATCAAATCTAAACTGTCTGAAGTGTTTTTCCAAAGTTATCAACACTTTTATGTTTGGCGTTCCGAAACCCACCTTATCTCAGGCTGAAAAGCGTTTTTACGCATTGTGCCATAACTTTTCAGGGAAGCATCAGAACATGAAATTTTAACCTCCCACTATAGCAGAAAGGGTCTTTCTAGTAGGTGCACATCAAATCTAAGCTCTCTGAAGTGTTTTTCGAAAGTTATCAACACTTTTATGTTTGGCGTTCCGAAACCCACCTTATCTCAGGCTGAAAAGCGTTTTTGTGCATTGTGCCATAACTTTTCAGGAAAGCTTCAGAACATGAAATTTTAACCTCCCACTATAGCAGAAAGGGTCTTTCTAGTTGTTGCACATCAAATCTAAACTGTCTGAAGTGTTTTTCCAAAGTTATTAACACTTTTATGTTTGGCGTTCCGAAACCCACCTTATCTCAGGCTGAAAAGCGTTTTTGTGCATTGTGCCATAACTTTTCAGGGAAGCTTCAGAACATGAAATTTTAACCTCCCACTATAGCAGAAAGGGTCTTTCTAGTAGTTGCACATCAAATCTAAGCTGTCTGAAGTGTTTTTCAAAAGTTATCAACACTTTTATGTTTGGCGTTCCGAAACCCACCTTATCTCAGGCTGAAAAGCGTTTTTACGCATTGTGCCATAACTTTTCAGGGAAGCTTCAGAACATGAAATTTTAACCTCCCACTATAGCAGAAAGGGTCTTTCTAGTAGGTGCACATCAAATCTAAGCTGTCTGAAGTGTTTTTCGAAAGTTATCAACACTTTTATGTTTGGCGTTCCGAAACCCACCTTATCTCAGGCTGAAAAGCGTTTTTGTGCATTGCGCCATAACTTTTCAGGGAAGCTTCAGAACATGAAATTTTAACCTCCCACTATAGCAGAAAGGGTCTTTCTAGTAGTTGCACACCAAATCTAAACTGTCTGAAGTGTTTTTCCAAAGTTATCAACACTTTTATGTTTGGCGTTCCGAAACCCACCTTATCTCAGGCTGAAAAGCGTTTTTACGCATTGTGCCATAACTTTTCAGGGAAGCTTCAGAACATGAAATTTTAACCTCCCACTATAGCAGAAAGGGTCTTTCTAGTAGGTGCACATCAAATCTAAGCTCTCTGAAGTGTTTTTCGAAAGTTATCAACACTTTTATGTTTGGCGTTCCGAAACCCACCTTATCTCAGGCTGAAAAGCGTTTTTGTGCATTGTGCCATAACTTTTCAGGAAAGCTTCAGAACATGAAATTTTAACCTCCCACTATAGCAGAAAGGGTCTTTCTAGTTGTTGCACATCAAATCTAAACTGTCTGAAGTGTTTTTCCAAAGTTATTAACACTTTTATGTTTGGCGTTCCGAAACCCACCTTATCTCAGGCTGAAAAGCGTTTTTGTGCATTGTGCCATAACTTTTCAGGGAAGCTTCAGAACATGAAATTTTAACCTCCCACTATAGCAGAAAGGGTCTTTCTAGTAGTTGCACATCAAATCTAAGCTGTCTGAAGTGTTTTTCAAAAGTTATCAACACTTTTATGTTTGGCGTTCCGAAACCCACCTTATCTCAGGCTGAAAAGCGTTTTTACGCATTGTGCCATAACTTTTCAGGGAAGCTTCAGAACATGAAATTTTAACCTCCCACTATAGCAGAAAGGGTCTTTCTAGTAGGTGCAGATCAAATCTAAGCTCTCTGAAGTGTTTTTCGAAAGTTATCAACACTTTTATGTTTGGCGTTCCGAAACCCACCTTATCTCAGGCTGAAAAACGTTTTTGTGCATTGTGCCATAACTTTTCAGGGAAGCTTCAGAACATGAAATTTTAACCTCCCACTATAGCAGAAAGGGTCTTTCTAGTAGTTGCACATCAAATCTAAACTGTCTGAAGTGTTTTTCCAAAGTTATTAACACTTTTATGTTTTGCGTTCCGAAACCCACCTTATCTCAGGCTGAAAAGCGTTTTTGTGCATTGTGCCATAACTTTTCAGGGAAGCTTCAGAACATGAAATTTTAACCTCCCACTATAGCAGAAAGGGTCTTTCTAGTAGTTGCACATCAAATCTAAACTGTCTGAAGTGTTTTTCCAAAGTTATTAACACTTTTATGTTTGGCGTTCCGAAACCCACCTTATCTCAGGCTGAAAAGCGTTTTTGTGCATTGTGCCATAACTTTTCAGGAAAGCTTCAGAACATGAAATTTTAACCTCCCACTATAGCAGAAAGGGTCTTTCTAGTAGTTGCACATCAAATCTAAACTGTCTGAAGTGTTTTTCCAAAGTTATTAACACTTTTATGTTTGGCGTTCCGAAACCCACCTTATCTCAGGCTGAAAAGCGTTTTTGTGCATTGTGCCATAACTTTTCAGGGAAGCTTCAGAACATGAAATTTTAACCTCCCACTATAGCAGAAAGGGTCTTTCTAGTAGTTGCACATCAAATCTAAACTGTCTGAAGTGTTTTTCCAAAGTTATTAACACTTTTATGTTTGGCGTTCCGAAACCCACCTTATCTCAGGCTGAAAAGCGTTTTTGTGCATTGTGCCATAACTTTTCAGGAAAGCTTCAGAACATGAAATTTTAACCTCCCACTATAGCAGAAAGGGTCTTTCTAGTAGTTGCACATCAAATCTAAACTGTCTGAAGTGTTTTTCCAAAGTTATCAACACTTTTATGTTTGGCGTTCCGAAACCCACCTTATCTCAGGCTGAAAAGCGTTTTTACGCATTGTGCCATAACTTTTCAGGGAAGCTTCAGAACATGAAATTTTAACCTCCCACTATAGCAGAAAGGGTCTTTCTAGTAGGTGCACATCAAATCTAAGCTCTCTGAAGTGTTTTTCGAAAGTTATCAACACTTTTATGTTTGGCGTTCCGAAACCCACCTTATCTCAGGCTGAAAAGCGTTTTTGTGCATTGTGCCATAACTTTTCAGGGAAGCTTCAGAACATGAAATTTTAACCTCCCACTATAGCAGAAAGGGTCTTTCTAGTAGTTGCACATCAAATCTAAACTGTCTGAAGTGTTTTTCCAAAGTTATTAACACTTTTATGTTTGGCGTTCCGAAACCCACCTTATCTCAGGCTGAAAAGCGTTTTTGTGCATTGTGCCATAACTTTTCAGGGAAGCTTCAGAACATGAAATTTTAACCTCCCACTATAGCAGAAAGGGTCTTTCTAGTAGTTGCACATCAAATCTAAACTGTCTGAAGTGTTTTTCCAAAGTTATCAACACTTTTATGTTTGGCTTTCCGAAACCCACCTTATCTCAGGCTGAAAAGCGTTTTTGTGCATTGTGCCATAACTTTTCAGGGAAGCTTCAGAACATGAAATTTTAACCTCCCACTATAGCAGAAAGGGTCTTTCTAGTAGTTGCACATCAAATCTAAGCTGTCGAAAGTGTTTTTCAAAAGTTATCAACACTTTTATGTTTGGCGTTCCGAAACCCACCTTATCTCAGGCTGAAAAGCGTTTTTGTGCATTGTGCCATAACTTTTCAGGAAAGCTTCAGAACATGAAATTTTAACCTCCCACTATAGCAGAAAGGGTCTTTCTAGTAGTTGCACATCAAATCTAAACTGTCTGAAGTGTTTTTCCAAAGTTATCAACACTTTTATGTTTGGCGTTCCGAAACCCACCTTATCTCAGGCTGAAAAGCGTTTTTACGCATTGTGCCATAACTTTTCAGGGAAGCTTCAGAACATGAAATTTTAACCTCCCACTATAGCAGAAAGGGTCTTTCTAGTAGGTGCACATCAAATCTAAGCTCTCTGAAGTGTTTTTCGAAAGTTATCAACACTTTTATGTTTGGCGTTCCGAAACCCACCTTATCTCAGGCTGAAAAGCGTTTTTGTGCATTGTGCCATAACTTTTCAGGAAAGCTTCAGAACATGAAATTTTAACCTCCCACTATAGCAGAAAGGGTCTTTCTAGTAGTTGCACATCAAATCTAAACTGTCTGAAGTGTTTTTCCAAAGTTATTAACACTTTTATGTTTGGCGTTCCGAAACCCACCTTATCTCAGGCTGAAAAGCGTTTTTGTGCATTGTGCCATAACTTTTCAGGGAAGCTTCAGAACATGAAATTTTAACCTCCCACTATAGCAGAAAGGGTCTTTCTAGTAGTTGCACATCAAATCTAAACTGTCTGAAGTGTTTTTCCAAAGTTATTAACACTTTTATGTTTGGCGTTCCGAAACCCACCTTATCTCAGGCTGAAAAGCGTTTTTGTGCATTGTGCCATAACTATTCAGGGAAGCTTCAGAACATGAAATTTTAACCTCCCACTATAGCAGAAAGGGTCTTTCTAGTAGTTGCACATCAAATCTAAACTGTCTGAAGTGTTTTTCCAAAGTTATCAACACTTTTATGTTTGGCGTTCCGAAACCCACCTTATCTCAGGCTGAAAAGCGTTTTTACGCATTGTGCCATAACTTTTCAGGGAAGCTTCAGAACATGAAATTTTAACCTCCCACTATAGCAGAAAGGGTCTTTCTAGTAGGTGCACATCAAATCTAAGCTGTCTGAAGTGTTTTTCGAAAGTTATCAACACTTTTATGTTTGGCGTTCCGAAACCCACCTTATCTCAGGCTGAAAAGCGTTTTTGTGCATTGTGCCATAACTTTTCAGGGAAGCTTCAGAACATGAAATTTTAACCTCCCACTATAGCAGAAAGGGTCTTTCTAGTAGTTGCACATCAAATCTAAACTGTCTGAAGTGTTTTTCCAAAGTTATCAACACTTTTATGTTTGGCGTTCCGAAACCCACCTTATCTCAGGCTGAAAAGCGTTTTTACGCATTGTGCCATAACTTTTCAGGGAAGCATCAGAACATGAAATTTTAACCTCCCACTATAGCAGAAAGGGTCTTTCTAGTAGGTGCACATCAAATCTAAGCTCTCTGAAGTGTTTTTCGAAAGTTATCAACACTTTTATGTTTGGCGTTCCGAAACCCACCTTATCTCAGGCTGAAAAGCGTTTTTGTGCATTGTGCCATAACTTTTCAGGAAAGCTTCAGAACATGAAATTTTAACCTCCCACTATAGCAGAAAGGGTCTTTCTAGTTGTTGCACATCAAATCTAAACTGTCTGAAGTGTTTTTCCAAAGTTATTAACACTTTTATGTTTGGCGTTCCGAAACCCACCTTATCTCAGGCTGAAAAGCGTTTTTGTGCATTGTGCCATAACTTTTCAGGGAAGCTTCAGAACATGAAATTTTAACCTCCCACTATAGCAGAAAGGGTCTTTCTAGTAGTTGCACATCAAATCTAAGCTGTCTGAAGTGTTTTTCAAAAGTTATCAACACTTTTATGTTTGGCGTTCCGAAACCCACCTTATCTCAGGCTGAAAAGCGTTTTTACGCATTGTGCCATAACTTTTCAGGGAAGCTTCAGAACATGAAATTTTAACCTCCCACTATAGCAGAAAGGGTCTTTCTAGTAGGTGCACATCAAATCTAAGCTGTCTGAAGTGTTTTTCGAAAGTTATCAACACTTTTATGTTTGGCGTTCCGAAACCCACCTTATCTCAGGCTGAAAAGCGTTTTTGTGCATTGCGCCATAACTTTTCAGGGAAGCTTCAGAACATGAAATTTTAACCTCCCACTATAGCAGAAAGGGTCTTTCTAGTAGTTGCACACCAAATCTAAACTGTCTGAAGTGTTTTTCCAAAGTTATCAACACTTTTATGTTTGGCGTTCCGAAACCCACCTTATCTCAGGCTGAAAAGCGTTTTTACGCATTGTGCCATAACTTTTCAGGGAAGCTTCAGAACATGAAATTTTAACCTCCCACTATAGCAGAAAGGGTCTTTCTAGTAGGTGCACATCAAATCTAAGCTCTCTGAAGTGTTTTTCGAAAGTTATCAACACTTTTATGTTTGGCGTTCCGAAACCCACCTTATCTCAGGCTGAAAAGCGTTTTTGTGCATTGTGCCATAACTTTTCAGGAAAGCTTCAGAACATGAAATTTTAACCTCCCACTATAGCAGAAAGGGTCTTTCTAGTTGTTGCACATCAAATCTAAACTGTCTGAAGTGTTTTTCCAAAGTTATTAACACTTTTATGTTTGGCGTTCCGAAACCCACCTTATCTCAGGCTGAAAAGCGTTTTTGTGCATTGTGCCATAACTTTTCAGGGAAGCTTCAGAACATGAAATTTTAACCTCCCACTATAGCAGAAAGGGTCTTTCTAGTAGTTGCACATCAAATCTAAGCTGTCTGAAGTGTTTTTCAAAAGTTATCAACACTTTTATGTTTGGCGTTCCGAAACCCACCTTATCTCAGGCTGAAAAGCGTTTTTACGCATTGTGCCATAACTTTTCAGGGAAGCTTCAGAACATGAAATTTTAACCTCCCACTATAGCAGAAAGGGTCTTTCTAGTAGGTGCAGATCAAATCTAAGCTCTCTGAAGTGTTTTTCGAAAGTTATCAACACTTTTATGTTTGGCGTTCCGAAACCCACCTTATCTCAGGCTGAAAAACGTTTTTGTGCATTGTGCCATAACTTTTCAGGGAAGCTTCAGAACATGAAATTTTAACCTCCCACTATAGCAGAAAGGGTCTTTCTAGTAGTTGCACATCAAATCTAAACTGTCTGAAGTGTTTTTCCAAAGTTATTAACACTTTTATGTTTTGCGTTCCGAAACCCACCTTATCTCAGGCTGAAAAGCGTTTTTGTGCATTGTGCCATAACTTTTCAGGGAAGCTTCAGAACATGAAATTTTAACCTCCCACTATAGCAGAAAGGGTCTTTCTAGTAGTTGCACATCAAATCTAAACTGTCTGAAGTGTTTTTCCAAAGTTATCAACACTTTTATGTTTGGCGTTCCGAAACCCACCTTATCTCAGGCTGAAAAGCGTTTTTGTGCATTGTGCCATAACTTTTCAGGGAAGCTTCAGAACATGAAATTTTAACCTCCCACTATAGCAGAAAGGGTCTTTCTAGTAGTTGCACACCAAATCTAAACTGTCTGAAGTGTTTTTCCAAAGTTATCAACACTTTTATGTTTGGCGTTCCGAAACCCACCTTATCTCAGGCTGAAAAGCGTTTTTACGCATTGTGCCATAACTTTTCAGGGAAGCTTCAGAACATGAAATTTTAACCTCCCACTATAGCAGAAAGGGTCTTTCTAGTAGGTGCACATCAAATCTAAGCTCTCTGAAGTGTTTTTCGAAAGTTATCAACACTTTTATGTTTGGCGTTCCGAAACCCACCTTATCTCAGGCTGAAAAGCGTTTTTGTGCATTGTGCCATAACTTTTCAGGAAAGCTTCAGAACATGAAATTTTAACCTCCCACTATAGCAGAAAGGGTCTTTCTAGTTGTTGCACATCAAATCTAAACTGTCTGAAGTGTTTTTCCAAAGTTATTAACACTTTTATGTTTGGCGTTCCGAAACCCACCTTATCTCAGGCTGAAAAGCGTTTTTGTGCATTGTGCCATAACTTTTCAGGGAAGCTTCAGAACATGAAATTTTAACCTCCCACTATAGCAGAAAGGGTCTTTCTAGTAGTTGCACATCAAATCTAAGCTGTCTGAAGTGTTTTTCAAAAGTTATCAACACTTTTATGTTTGGCGTTCCGAAACCCACCTTATCTCAGGCTGAAAAGCGTTTTTACGCATTGTGCCATAACTTTTCAGGGAAGCTTCAGAACATGAAATTTTAACCTCCCACTATAGCAGAAAGGGTCTTTCTAGTAGGTGCAGATCAAATCTAAGCTCTCTGAAGTGTTTTTCGAAAGTTATCAACACTTTTATGTTTGGCGTTCCGAAACCCACCTTATCTCAGGCTGAAAAACGTTTTTGTGCATTGTGCCATAACTTTTCAGGGAAGCTTCAGAACATGAAATTTTAACCTCCCACTATAGCAGAAAGGGTCTTTCTAGTAGTTGCACATCAAATCTAAACTGTCTGAAGTGTTTTTCCAAAGTTATTAACACTTTTATGTTTTGCGTTCCGAAACCCACCTTATCTCAGGCTGAAAAGCGTTTTTGTGCATTGTGCCATAACTTTTCAGGGAAGCTTCAGAACATGAAATTTTAACCTCCCACTATAGCAGAAAGGGTCTTTCTAGTAGTTGCACATCAAATCTAAACTGTCTGAAGTGTTTTTCCAAAGTTATCAACACTTTTATGTTTGGCGTTCCGAAACCCACCTTATCTCAGGCTGAAAAGCGTTTTTGTGCATTGTGCCATAACTTTTCAGGGAAGCTTCAGAACATGAAATTTTAACCTCCCACTATAGCAGAAAGGGTCTTTCTAGTAGTTGCACATCAAATCTAAACTGTCTGAAGTGTTTTTCCAAAGTTATTAACACTTTTATGTTTGGCGTTCCGAAACCCACCTTATCTCAGGCTGAAAAGCGTTTTTGTGCATTGTGCCATAACTTTTCAGGGAAGCTTCAGAACATGAAATTTTAACCTCCCACGATAGCAGAAAGGGTCTTTCTAGTAGTTGCACATCAAATCTAAACTGTCTGAAGTGTTTTTCCAAAGTTATCAACACTTTTATGTTTGGCTTTCCGAAACCCACCTTATCTCAGGCTGAAAAGCGTTTTTGTGCATTGTGCCATAACTTTTCAGGGAAGCTTCAGAACATGAAATTTTAACCTCCCACTATAGCAGAAAGGGTCTTTCTAGTAGTTGCACATCAAATCTAAGCTGTCTGAAGTGTTTTTCAAAAGTTATCAACACTTTTATGTTTGGCGTTCCGAAACCCACCTTATCTCAGGCTGAAAAGCGTTTTTGTGCAATGTGCCATAACTTTTCAGGAAAGCTTCAGAACATGAAATTTTAACCTCCCACTATAGCAGAAAGGGTCTTTCTAGTAGTTGCACATCAAATCTAAACTGTCTGAAGTGTTTTTCCAAAGTTATTAACACTTTTATGTTTGGCGTTCCGAAACCCACCTTATCTCAGGCTGAAAAGCGTTTTTGTGCATTGTGCCATAACTTTTCAGGGAAGCTTCAGAACATGAAATTTTAACCTCCCACTATAGCAGAAAGGGTCTTTCTAGTAGTTGCACATCAAATCTAAACTGTCTGAAGTGTTTTTCGAAAGTTATTAACACTTTTATGTTTGGCGTTCCGAAACCCACCTTATCTCAGGCTGAAAAGCGTTTTTGTGCATTGTGCCATAACTTTTCAGGGAAGCTTCAGAACATGAAATTTTAACCTTCCACTATAGCAGAAAGGGTCTTTCTAGTAGTTGCACATCAAATCTAAACTGTCTGAAGTGTTTTTCCAAAGTTATCAACACTTTTATGTTTGGCGTTCCGAAACCCACCTTATCTCAGGCTGAAAAGCGTTTTTACGCATTGTGCCATAACTTTTCAGGGAAGCTTCAGAACATGAAATTTTAACCTCCCACTATAGCAGAAAGGGTCTTTCTAGTAGGCGCACATCAAATCTAAGCTGTCTGAAGTGTTTTTCGAAAGTTATCAACACTTTTATGTTTGGCGTTCCGAAACCCACCTTATCTCAGGCTGAAAAGCGTTTTTGTGCATTGTGCCATAACTTTTCAGGAAAGCTTCAGAACATGAAATTTTAACCTCCCACTATAGCAGAAAGGGTCTTTCTAGTAGTTGCACATCAAATCTAAACTGTCTGAAGTGTTTTTCCAAAGTTATCAACACTTTTATGTTTGGCGTTCCGAAACCCACCTTATCTCAGGCTGAAAAGCGTTTTTACGCATTGTGCCATAACTTTTCAGGGAAGCTTCAGAACATGAAATTTTAACCTCCCACTATAGCAGAAAGGGTCTTTCTAGTAGGTGCACATCAAATCTAAGCTCTCTGAAGTGTTTTTCGAAAGTTATCAACACTTTTATGTTTGGCGTTCCGAAACCCACCTTATCTCAGGCTGAAAAGCGTTTTTGTGCATTGTGCCATAACTTTTCAGGGAAGCTTCAGAACATGAAATTTTAACCTCCCACTATAGCAGAAAGGGTCTTTCTAGTAGTTGCACATCAAATCTAAACTGTCTGAAGTGTTTTTCCAAAGTTATTAACACTTTTATGTTTGGCGTTCCGAAACCCACCTTATCTCAGGCTGAAAAGCGTTTTTGTGCATTGTGCCATAACTTTTCAGGGAAGCTTCAGAACATGAAATTTTAACCTTCCACTATAGCAGAAAGGGTCTTTCTAGTAGTTGCACATCAAATCTAAACTGTCTGAAGTGTTTTTCCAAAGTTATCAACACTTTTATGTTTGGCGTTCCGAAACCCACCTTATCTCAGGCTGAAAAGCGTTTTTACGCATTGTGCCATAACTTTTCAGGGAAGCTTCAGAACATGAAATTTTAACCTCCCACTATAGCAGAAAGGGTCTTTCTAGTAGGCGCACATCAAATCTAAGCTGTCTGAAGTGTTTTTCGAAAGTTATCAACACTTTTATGTTTGGCGTTCCGAAACCCACCTTATCTCTGGCTGAAAAGCGTTTTTGTGCATTGTGCCATAACTTTTCAGGGAAGCTTCAGAACATGAAATTTTAACCTCCCACTATAGCAGAAAGGGTCTTTCTAGTAGTTGCACATCAAATCTAAGCTGTCTGAAGTGTTTTTCCAAAGTTATCAACACTTTTATGTTTGGCGTTCCGAAACCCACCTTATCTCAGGCTGAAAAGCGTTTTTGTGCATTGCGCCATAACTTTTCAGGAAAGCTTCAGAACATGAAATTTTAACCTCCCACTATAGCAGAAAGGGTCTTTCTAGTAGTTGCACATCAAATCTAAACTGTCTGAAGTGTTTTTCCAAAGTTATCAACACTTTTATGTTTGGCGTTCCGAAACCCACCTTATCTCAGGCTGAAAAGCGTTTTTACGCATTGTGCCATAACTTTTCAGGGAAGCTTCAGAACATGAAATTTTAACCTCCCACTATAGCAGAAAGGGTCTTTCTAGTAGGTGCACATCAAATCTAAGCTCTCTGAAGTGTTTTTCGAAAGTTATCAACACTTTTATGTTTGGCGTTCCGAAACCCACCTTATCTCAGGCTGAAAAGCGTTTTTGTGCATTGTGCCATAACTTTTCAGGGAAGCTTCAGAACATGAAATTTTAACCTCCCACTATAGCAGAAAGGGTCTTTCTAGTAGTTGCACATCAAATCTAAGCTGTCTGAAGTGTTTTTCCAAAGTTATCAACACTTTTATGTTTGGCGTTCCGAAACCCACCTTATCTCAGGCTGAAAAGCGTTTTTGTGCATTGTGCCATAACTTTTCAGGAAAGCTTCAGAACATGAAATTTTAACCTCCCACTATAGCAGAAAGGGTCTTTCTAGTAGTTGCACATCAAATCTAAACTGTCTGAAGTGTTTTTCCAAAGTTATCAACACTTTTATGTTTGGCGTTCCGAAACCCACCTTATCTCAGGCTGAAAAGCGTTTTTACGCATTGTGCCATAACTTTTCAGGGAAGCTTCAGAACATGAAATTTTAACCTCCCACTATAGCAGAAAGGGTCTTTCTAGTAGTTGCACATCAAATCTAAACTGTCTGAAGTGTTTTTCCAAAGTTATTAACACTTTTATGTTTGGCGTTCCGAAACCCACCTTATCTCAGGCTGAAAAGCGTTTTTGTGCATTGTGCCATAACTTTTCAGGGAAGCTTCAGAACATGAAATTTTAACCTCCCACTATAGCAGAAAGGGTCTTTCTAGTAGTTGCACATCAAATCTAAACTGTCTGAAGTGTTTTTCCAAAGTTATCAACACTTTTATGTTTGGCGTTCCGAAACCCACCTTATCTCAGGCTGAAAAGCGTTTTTACGCATTGTGCCATAACTTTTCAGGGAAGCTTCAGAACATGAAATTTTAACCTCCCACTATAGCAGAAAGGGTCTTTCTAGTAGGTGCACATCAAATCTAAGCTGTCTGAAGTGTTTTTCGAAAGTTATCAACACTTTTATGTTTGGCGTTCCGAAACCCACCTTATCTCAGGCTGAAAAGCGTTTTTGTGCATTGTGCCATAACTTTTCAGGGAAGCTTCAGAACATCAAATTTTAACCTCCCACTATAGCAGAAAGGGTCTTTCTAGTAGTTGCACATCAAATCTAAACTGTCTGAAGTGTTTTTCCAAAGTTATTAACACTTTTATGTTTGGCGTTCCGAAACCCACCTTATCTCAGGCTGAAAAGCGTTTTTGTGCATTGTGCCATAACTTTTCAGGGAAGCTTCAGAACATGAAATTTTAACCTCCCACTATAGCAGAAAGGGTCTTTCTAGTAGTTGCACATCAAATCTAAACTGTCTGAAGTGTTTTTCCAAAGTTATCAACACTTTTATGTTTGGCGTTCCGAAACCCACCTTATCTCAGGCTGAAAAGCGTTTTTACGCATTGTGCCATAACTTTTCAGGGAAGCTTCAGAACATGAAATTTTAACCTCCCACTATAGCAGAAAGGGTCTTTCTAGTAGGTGCACATCAAATCTAAGCTGTCTGAAGTGTTTTTCGAAAGTTATCAACACTTTTATGTTTGGCGTTCCGAAACCCACCTTATCTCAGGCTGAAAAGCGTTTTTGTGCATTGTGCCATAACTTTTCAGGGAAGCTTCAGAACATGAAATTTTAACCTCCCACTATAGCAGAAAGGGTCTTTCTAGTAGTTGCACATCAAATCTAAGCTGTCTGAAGTGTTTTTCAAAAGTTATCAACACTTTTATGTTTGGCGTTCCGAAACCCACCTTATCTCAGGCTGAAAAGCGTTTTTGTGCATTGTGCCATAACTTTTCAGGAAAGCTTCAGAACATGAAATTTTAACCTCCCACTATAGCAGAAAGGGTGTTTCTAGTAGTTGCACATCAAATCTAAACTGTCTGAAGTGTTTTTCCAAAGTTATCAACACTTTTATGTTTGGCGTTCCGAAACCCACCTTATCTCAGGCTGAAAAGCGTTTTTACGCATTGTGCCATAACTTTTCAGGGAAGCTTCAGAACATGAAATTTTAACCTCCCACTATAGCAGAAAGGGTCTTTCTAGTAGGTGCACATCAAATCTAAGCTGTCTGAAGTGTTTTTCGAAAGTTATCAACACTTTTATGTTTGGCGTTCCGAAACCCACCTTATCTCAGGCTGAAAAGCGTTTTTGTGCATTGTGCCATAACTTTTCAGGAAAGCTTCAGAACATGAAATTTTAACCTCCCACTATAGCAGAAAGGGCCTTTCTAGTAGTTGCACATCAAATCTAAACTGTCTGAAGTGTTTTTCCAAAGTTATTAACACTTTTATGTTTGGCGTTCCGAAACCCACCTTATCTCAGGCTGAAAAGCGTTTTTGTGCATTGTGCCATAACTTTTCAGGGAAGCTTCAGAACATGAAATTTTAACCTTCCACTATAGCAGAAAGGGTCTTTCTAGTAGTTGCACATCAAATCTAAGCTGTCTGAAGTGTTTTTCAAAAGTTATCAACACTTTTATGTTTGGCGTTCCGAAACCCACCTTATCTCAGGCTGAAAAGCGTTTTTGTGCATTGTGCCATAACTTTTCAGGAAAGCTTCAGAACATGAAATTTTAACCTCCCACTATAGCAGAAAGGGTCTTTCTAGTAGTTGCACATCAAATCTAAACTGTCTGAAGTGTTTTTCCAAAGTTATCAACACTTTTATGTTTGGCGTTCCGAAACCCACCTTATCTCAGGCTGAAAAGCGTTTTTACGCATTGTGCCATAACTTTTCAGGGAAGCTTCAGAACATGAAATTTTAACCTCCCACTATAGCAGAAAGGGTCTTTCTAGTAGGTGCACATCAAATCTAAGCTCTCTGAAGTGTTTTTCGAAAGTTATCAACACTTTTATGTTTGGCGTTCCGAAACCCACCTTATCTCAGGCTGAAAAGCGTTTTTGTGCATTGTGCCATAACTTTTCAGGGAAGCTTCAGAACATGAAATTTTAACCTCCCACTATAGCAGAAAGGGTCTTTCTAGTAGTTGCACATCAAATCTAAACTGTCTGAAGTGTTTTTCCAAAGTTATCAACACTTTTATGTTTGGCGTTCCGAAACCCACCTTATCTCAGGCTGAAAAGCGTTTTTGTGCATTGTGCCATAACTTTTCAGGGAAGCTTCAGAACATGAAATTTTAACCTCCCACTATAGCAGAAAGGGTCTTTCTAGTAGTTGCACATCAAATCTAAGCTGTCTGAAGTGTTTTTCAAAAGTTATCAACACTTTTATGTTTGGCGTTCCGAAACCCACCTTATCTCAGGCTGAAAAGCGTTTTTGTGCATTGTGCCATAACTTTTCAGGAAAGCTTCAGAACATCAAATTTTAACCTCCCACTATAGCAGAAAGGGTCTTTCTAGTAGTTGCACATCAAATCTAAACTGTCTGAAGTGTTTTTCCAAAGTTACCAACACTTTTATGTTTGGCGTTCCGAAACCCACCTTATCTCAGGCTGAAAAGCGTTTTTGTGCATTGTGCCATAACTTTTCAGGGAAGCTTCAGAACATGAAATTTTAACCTCCCGCTATAGCAGAAAGGGTCTTTCTAGTAGTTGCACATCAAATCTAAGCTGTCTGAAGTGGTTTTCAAAAGTTATCAACACTTTTATGTTTGGCGTTCCGAAACCCACCTTATCTCAGGCTGAAAAGCGTTTTTGTGCATTGTGCCATAACTTTTCAGGGAAGCTTCAGAACATGAAATTTTAACCTCCCACTATAGCAGAAAGGGTCTTTCTAGTAGTTGCACATCAAATCTAAACTGTCTGAAGTGTTTTTCCAAAGTTATCAACACTTTTATGTTTGGCGTTCCGAAACCCACCTTATCTCAGGCTGAAAAGCGTTTTTACGCATTGTGCCATAACTTTTCAGGGAAGCTTCAGAACATGAAATTTTAACCTCCCACTATAGCAGAAAGGGTCTTTCTAGTAGGTGCACATCAAATCTAAGCTGTCTGAAGTGTTTTTCGAAAGTTATCAACACTTTTATGTTTGGCGTTCCGAAACCCACCTTATCTCAGGCTGAAAAGCGTTTTTGTGCATTGTGCCATAACTTTTCAGGGAAGCTTCAGAACATGAAATCTTAACCTCCCACTATAGCAGAAAGGGTCTTTCTAGTAGTTGCACATCAAATCTAAACTGTCTGAAGTGTTTTTCCAAAGTTATTAACACTTTTATGTTTGGCGTTCCGAAACCCACCTTATCTCAGGCTGAAAAGCGTTTTTGTGCATTGTGCCATAACTTTTCAGGGAAGCTTCAGAACATGAAATTTTAACCTCCCACTATAGCAGAAAGGGTCTTTCTAGTAGTTGCACATCAAATCTAAACTGTCTGAAGTGTTTTTCCAAAGTTATCAACACTTTTATGTTTGGCGTTCCGAAACCCACCTTATCTCAGGCTGAAAAGCGTTTTTGTGCATTGTGCCATAACTTTTCAGGGAAGCTTCAGAACATGAAATTTTAACCTCCCACTATAGCAGAAAGGGTCTTTCTAGTAGTTGCACATCAAATCTAAGCTGTCTGAAGTGTTTTTCAAAAGTTATCAACACTTTTATGTTTGGCGTTCCGAAACCCACCTTATCTCAGGCTGAAAAGCGTTTTTGTGCATTGTGCCATAACTTTTCAGGGAAGCTTCAGAACATGAAATTTTAACCTCCCACTATAGCAGAAAGGGTCTTTCTAGTAGTTGCACATCAAATCTAAACTGTCTGAAGTGTTTTTCCAAAGTTATCAACACTTTTATGTTTGGCGTTCCGAAACCCACCTTATCTCAGGCTGAAAAGCGTTTTTACGCATTGTGCCATAACTTTTCAGGGAAGCTTCAGAACATGAAATTTTAACCTCCCACTATAGCAGAAAGGGTCTTTCTAGTAGGTGCACATCAAATCTAAGCTCTCTGAAGTGTTTTTCGAAAGTTCTCAACACTTTTATGTTTGGCGTTCCGAAACCCACCTTATCTCAGGCTGAAAAGCGTTTTTGTGCATTGTGCCATAACTTTTCAGGGAAGCTTCAGAACATGAAATCTTAACCTCCCACTATAGCAGAAAGGGTCTTTCTAGTAGTTGCACATCAAATCTAAACTGTCTGAAGTGTTTTTCCAAAGTTATTAACACTTTTATGTTTGGCGTTCCGAAACCCACCTTATCTCAGGCTGAAAAGCGTTTTTGTGCATTGTGCCATAACTTTTCAGGGAAGCTTCAGAACATGAAATTTTAACCTCCCACTATAGCAGAAAGGGTCTTTCTAGTAGTTGCACATCAAATCTAAACTGTCGGAAGTGTTTTTCCAAAGTTATCAACACTTTTATGTTTGGCGTTCCGAAACCCACCTTATCTCAGGCTGAAAAGCGTTTTTGTGCATTGTGCCATAACTTTTCAGGGAAGCTTCAGAACATGAAATTTTAACCTCCCACTATAGCAGAAAGGGTCTTTCTAGTAGTTGCACATCAAATCTAAACTGTCTGAAGTGTTTTTCCAAAGTTATCAACACTTTTATGTTTGGCGTTCCGAAACCCACCTTATCTCAGGCTGAAAAGCGTTTTTACGCATTGTGCCATAACTTTTCAGGGAAGCTTCAGAACATGAAATTTTAACCTCCCACTATAGCAGAAAGGGTCTTTCTAGTAGTTGCACATCAAATCTAAACTGTCTGAAGTGTTTTTCCAAAATTATTAATACTTTTATGTTTGGCGTTCCAAAACCCACCTTATCTCAGGCTGAAAAGCGTTTTTGTGCATTGTGCCATAACTTTTCAGGGAAGCTTCAGAACATGAAATTTTAACCTCCCACTATAGCAGAAAGGGTCTTTCTAGTAGTTGCACATCAAATCTAAACTGTCTGAAGTGTTTTTCCAAAGTTATCAACACTTTTATGTTTGGCGTTCCGAAACCCACCTTATCTCAGGCTGAAAAGCGTTTTTGTGCATTGTGCCATAACTTTTCAGGGAAGCTTCAGAACATGAAATTTTAACCTCCCACTATAGCAGAAAGGGTCTTTCTAGTAGTTGCACATCAAATCTAAGCTGTCTGAAGTGTTTTTCAAAAGTTATCAACACTTTTATGTTTGGCGTTCAGAAACCCACCTTATCTCAGGCTGAAAAGCGTTTTTGTGCATTGTGCCATAACTTTTCAGGAAAGCTTCAGAACATGAAATTTTAACCTCCCACTATAGCAGAAAGGGTCTTTCTAGTAGTTGCACATCAAATCTAAACTGTCTGAAGTGTTTTTCCAAAGTTATCAACACTTTTATGTTTGGCGTTCCGAAACCCACCTTATCTCAGGCTGAAAAGCGTTTTTACGCATTGTGCCATAACTTTTCAGGGAAGCTTCAGAACATGAAATTTTAACCTCCCACTATAGCAGAAAGGGTCTTTCTAGTAGTTGCACATCAAATCTAAACTGTCTGAAGTGTTTTTCCAAAATTATTAATACTTTTATGTTTGGCGTTCCGAAACCCACCTTATCTCAGGCTGAAAAGCGTTTTTGTGCATTGTGCCATAACTTTTCAGGGAAGCTTCAGAACATGAAATTTTAACCTCCCACTATAGCAGAAAGGGTCTTTCTAGTAGTTGCACATCAAATCTAAACTGTCTGAAGTGTTTTTCCAAAGTTATCAACACTTTTATGTTTGGCGTTCCGAAACCCACCTTATCTCAGGCTGAAAAGCGTTTTTGTGCATTGTGCCATAACTTTTCAGGGAAGCTTCAGAACATGAAATTTTAACCTCCCACTATAGCAGAAAGGGTCTTTCTAGTAGTTGCACATCAAATCTAAGCTGTCTGAAGTGTTTTTCAAAAGTTATCAACACTTTTATGTTTGGCGTTCAGAAACCCACCTTATCTCAGGCTGAAAAGCGTTTTTGTGCATTGTGCCATAACTTTTCAGGAAAGCTTCAGAACATGAAATTTTAACCTCCCACTATAGCAGAAAGGGTCTTTCTAGTAGTTGCACATCAAATCTAAACTGTCTGAAGTGTTTTTCCAAAGTTATCAACACTTTTATGTTTGGCGTTCCGAAACCCACCTTATCTCAGGCTGAAAAGCGTTTTTACGCATTGTGCCATAACTTTTCAGGGAAGCTTCAGAACATGAAATTTTAACCTCCCACTATAGCAGAAAGGGTCTTTCTAGTAGGTGCACATCAAATCTAAGCTCTCTGAAGTGTTTTTCGAAAGTTATCAAGACTTTTATGTTTGGCGTTCCGAAACCCACCTTATCTCAGGCTGAAAAGCGTTTTTGTGCATTGTGCCATAACTTTTCAGGAAAGCTTCAGAACATGAAATTTTAACCTCCCACTATCGCAGAAAGGGTCTTTCTAGTAGGTGCACATCAAATCTAAGCTCTCTGAAGTGTTTTTCGAAAGTTATCAACACTTTTATGTTTGGCGTTCCGAAACCCACCTTATCTCAGGCTGAAAAGCGTTTTTGTGCATTGTGCCATAACTTTTCAGGGAAGCTTCAGAACATGAAATTTTAACCTCCCACTATAGCAGAAAGGGTCTTTCTAGTAGTTGCACATCAAATCTAAACTGTCTGAAGTGTTTTTCCAAAGTTATTAACACTTTTATGTTTGGCGTTCCGAAACCCACCTTATCTCAGGCTGAAAAGTGTTTTTGTGCATTGTGCCATAACTTTTCAGGGAAGCTTTAGAACATGAAATTTTAACCTCCCACTATAGCAGAAAGGGTCTTTCTAGTAGTTGCACATCAAATCTAAACTGTCTGAAGTGTTTTTCCAAAGTTATCAACACTTTTATGTTTGGCGTTCCGAAACCCACCTTATCTCAGGCTGAAAAGCGTTTTTGTGCATTGTGCCATAACTTTTCAGGGAAGCTTCAGAACATGAAATTTTAACCTCCCGCTATAGCAGAAAGGGTCTTTCTAGTAGTTGCACATCAAATCTAAGCTGTCTGAAGTGGTTTTCAAAAGTTATCAACACTTTTATGTTTGGCGTTCCGAAACCCACCTTATCTCAGGCTGAAAAGCGTTTTTGTGCATTGTGCCATAACTTTTCAGGGAAGCTTCAGAACATGAAATTTTAACCTCCCACTATAGCAGAAAGGGTCTTTCTAGTAGTTGCACATCAAATCTAAACTGTCTGAAGTGTTTTTCCAAAGTTATCAACACTTTTATGTTTGGCGTTCCGAAACCCACCTTATCTCAGGCTGAAAAGCGTTTTTACGCATTGTGCCATAACTTTTCAGGGAAGCTTCAGAACATGAAATTTTAACCTCCCACTATAGCAGAAAGGGTCTTTCTAGTAGGTGCACATCAAATCTAAGCTGTCTGAAGTGTTTTTCGAAAGTTATCAACACTTTTATGTTTGGCGTTCCGAAACCCACCTTATCTCAGGCTGAAAAGCGTTTTTGTGCATTGTGCCATAACTTTTCAGGGAAGCTTCAGAACATGAAATCTTAACCTCCCACTATAGCAGAAAGGGTCTTTCTAGTAGTTGCACATCAAATCTAAACTGTCTGAAGTGTTTTTCCAAAGTTATTAACACTTTTATGTTTGGCGTTCCGAAACCCACCTTATCTCAGGCTGAAAAGCGTTTTTGTGCATTGTGCCATAACTTTTCAGGGAAGCTTCAGAACATGAAATTTTAACCTCCCACTATAGCAGAAAGGGTCTTTCTAGTAGTTGCACATCAAATCTAAACTGTCTGAAGTGTTTTTCCAAAGTTATCAACACTTTTATGTTTGGCGTTCCGAAACCCACCTTATCTCAGGCTGAAAAGCGTTTTTGTGCATTGTGCCATAACTTTTCAGGGAAGCTTCAGAACATGAAATTTTAACCTCCCACTATAGCAGAAAGGGTCTTTCTAGTAGTTGCACATCAAATCTAAGCTGTCTGAAGTGTTTTTCAAAAGTTATCAACACTTTTATGTTTGGCGTTCCGAAACCCACCTTATCTCAGGCTGAAAAGCGTTTTTGTGCATTGTGCCATAACTTTTCAGGGAAGCTTCAGAACATGAAATTTTAACCTCCCACTATAGCAGAAAGGGTCTTTCTAGTAGTTGCACATCAAATCTAAACTGTCTGAAGTGTTTTTCCAAAGTTATCAACACTTTTATGTTTGGCGTTCCGAAACCCACCTTATCTCAGGCTGAAAAGCGTTTTTACGCATTGTGCCATAACTTTTCAGGGAAGCTTCAGAACATGAAATTTTAACCTCCCACTATAGCAGAAAGGGTCTTTCTAGTAGGTGCACATCAAATCTAAGCTCTCTGAAGTGTTTTTCGAAAGTTCTCAACACTTTTATGTTTGGCGTTCCGAAACCCACCTTATCTCAGGCTGAAAAGCGTTTTTGTGCATTGTGCCATAACTTTTCAGGGAAGCTTCAGAACATGAAATCTTAACCTCCCACTATAGCAGAAAGGGTCTTTCTAGTAGTTGCACATCAAATCTAAACTGTCTGAAGTGTTTTTCCAAAGTTATTAACACTTTTATGTTTGGCGTTCCGAAACCCACCTTATCTCAGGCTGAAAAGCGTTTTTGTGCATTGTGCCATAACTTTTCAGGGAAGCTTCAGAACATGAAATTTTAACCTCCCACTATAGCAGAAAGGGTCTTTCTAGTAGTTGCACATCAAATCTAAACTGTCGGAAGTGTTTTTCCAAAGTTATCAACACTTTTATGTTTGGCGTTCCGAAACCCACCTTATCTCAGGCTGAAAAGCGTTTTTGTGCATTGTGCCATAACTTTTCAGGGAAGCTTCAGAACATGAAATTTTAACCTCCCACTATAGCAGAAAGGGTCTTTCTAGTAGTTGCACATCAAATCTAAGCTGTCTGAAGTGTTTTTCAAAAGTTATCAACACTTTTATGTTTGGCGTTCCGAAACCCACCTTATCTCAGGCTGAAAAGCGTTTTTGTGCATTGTGCCATAACTTTTCAGGAAAGCTTCAGAACATGAAATTTTAACCTCCCACTATAGCAGAAAGGGTCTTTCTAGTAGTTGCACATCAAATCTAAACTGTCTGAAGTGTTTTTCCAAAGTTATCAACACTTTTATGTTTGGCGTTCCGAAACCCACCTTATCTCAGGCTGAAAAGCGTTTTTACGCATTGTGCCATAACTTTTCAGGGAAGCTTCAGAACATGAAATTTTAACCTCCCACTATAGCAGAAAGGGTCTTTCTAGTAGTTGCACATCAAATCTAAACTGTCTGAAGTGTTTTTCCAAAATTATTAATACTTTTATGTTTGGCGTTCCGAAACCCACCTTATCTCAGGCTGAAAAGCGTTTTTGTGCATTGTGCCATAACTTTTCAGGGAAGCTTCAGAACATGAAATTTTAACCTCCCACTATAGCAGAAAGGGTCTTTCTAGTAGTTGCACATCAAATCTAAACTGTCTGAAGTGTTTTTCCAAAGTTATCAACACTTTTATGTTTGGCGTTCCGAAACCCACCTTATCTCAGGCTGAAAAGCGTTTTTGTGCATTGTGCCATAACTTTTCAGGGAAGCTTCAGAACTTGAAATTTTAACCTCCCACTATAGCAGAAAGGGTCTTTCTAGTAGTTGCACATCAAATCTAAACTGTCTGAAGTGTTTTTCCAAAGTTATCAACACTTTTATGTTTGGCGTTCCGAAACCCACCTTATCTCAGGCTGAAAAGCGTTTTTACGCATTGTGCCATAACTTTTCAGGGAAGCTTCAGAACATGAAATTTTAACCTCCCACTATAGCAGAAAGGGTCTTTCTAGTAGTTGCACATCAAATCTAAACTGTCTGAAGTGTTTTTCCAAAATTATTAATACTTTTATGTTTGGCGTTCCGAAACCCACCTTATCTCAGGCTGAAAAGCGTTTTTGTGCATTGTGCCATAACTTTTCAGGGAAGCTTCAGAACATGAAATTTTAACCTCCCACTATAGCAGAAAGGGTCTTTCTAGTAGTTGCACATCAAATCTAAACTGTCTGAAGTGTTTTTCCAAAGTTATCAACACTTTTATGTTTGGCGTTCCGAAACCCACCTTATCTCAGGCTGAAAAGCGTTTTTGTGCATTGTGCCATAACTTTTCAGGGAAGCTTCAGAACATGAAATTTTAACCTCCCACTATAGCAGAAAGGGTCTTTCTAGTAGTTGCACATCAAATCTAAGCTGTCTGAAGTGTTTTTCAAAAGTTATCAACACTTTTATGTTTGGCGTTCAGAAACCCACCTTATCTCAGGCTGAAAAGCGTTTTTGTGCATTGTGCCATAACTTTTCAGGAAAGCTTCAGAACATGAAATTTTAACCTCCCACTATAGCAGAAAGGGTCTTTCTAGTAGTTGCACATCAAATCTAAACTGTCTGAAGTGTTTTTCCAAAGTTATCAACACTTTTATGTTTGGCGTTCCGAAACCCACCTTATCTCAGGCTGAAAAGCGTTTTTACGCATTGTGCCATAACTTTTCAGGGAAGCTTCAGAACATGAAATTTTAACCTCCCACTATAGCAGAAAGGGTCTTTCTAGTAGGTGCACATCAAATCTAAGCTCTCTGAAGTGTTTTTCGAAAGTTATCAAGACTTTTATGTTTGGCGTTCCGAAACCCACCTTATCTCAGGCTGAAAAGCGTTTTTGTGCATTGTGCCATAACTTTTCAGGAAAGCTTCAGAACATGAAATTTTAACCTCCCACTATAGCAGAAAGGGTCTTTCTAGTAGGTGCACATCAAATCTAAGCTCTCTGAAGTGTTTTTCGAAAGTTATCAACACTTTTATGTTTGGCGTTCCGAAACCCACCTTATCTCAGGCTGAAAAGCGTTTTTGTGCATTGTGCCATAACTTTTCAGGGAAGCTTCAGAACATGAAATTTTAACCTCCCACTATAGCAGAAAGGGTCTTTCTAGTAGTTGCACATCAAATCTAAACTGTCTGAAGTGTTTTTCCAAAGTTATTAACACTTTTATGTTTGGCGTTCCGAAACCCACCTTATCTCAGGCTGAAAAGTGTTTTTGTGCATTGTGCCATAACTTTTCAGGGAAGCTTTAGAACATGAAATTTTAACCTCCCACTATAGCAGAAAGGGTCTTTCTAGTAGTTGCACATCAAATCTAAACTGTCTGAAGTGTTTTTCCAAAGTTATCAACACTTTTATGTTTGGCGTTCCGAAACCCACCTTATCTCAGGCTGAAAAGCGTTTTTGTGCATTGTGCCATAACTTTTCAGGGAAGCTTCAGAACATGAAATTTTAACCTCCCACTATAGCAGAAAGGGTCTTTCTAGTAGTTGCACATCAAATCTAAACTGTCTGAAGTGTTTTTTCCAAAGTTATCAACACTTTTATGTTTGGCGTTCCGAAACCCACCTTATCTCAGGCTGAAAAGCGTTTTTGTGCATTGTGCCATAACTTTTCAGGGAAGCTTCAGAACATGAAATTTTAACCTCCCACTATAGCAGAAAGGGTCTTTCTAGTAGTTGCACATCAAATCTAAGCTGTCTGAAGTGTTTTTCAAAAGTTATCAACACTTTTATGTTTGGCGTTCCGAAACCCACCTTATCTCAGGCTGAAAAGCGCTTTTGTGCATTGTGCCATAACTTTTCAGGAAAGCTTCAGAACATGAAATTTTAACCTCCCACTATAGCAGAAAGGGTCTTCCTAGTAGTTGCACATCAAATCTAAACTGTCTGAAGTGTTTTTCCAAAGTTATCAACACTTTTATGTTTGGCGTTCCGAAACCCACCTTATCTCAGGCTGAAAAGCGTTTTTACGCATTGTGCCATAACTTTTCAGGGAAGCTTCAGAACATGAAATTTTAACCTCCCACTATAGCAGAAAGGGTCTTTCTAGTAGGTGCACATCAAATCTAAGCTCTCTGAAGTGTTTTTCGAAAGTTATCAACACTTTTATGTTTGGCGTTCCGAAACCCACCTTATCTCAGGCTGAAAAGCGTTTTTGTGCATTGTGCCATAACTTTTCAGGGAAGCTTCAGAACATGAAATTTTAACCTCCCACTATAGCAGAAAGGGTCTTTCTAGTAGTTGCACATCAAATCTAAACTGTCTGAAGTGTTTTTCCAAAGTTATCAACACTTTTATGTTTGGCGTTCCGAAACCCACCTTATCTCAGGCTGAAAAGCGTTTTTGTGCATTGTGCCATAACTTTTCAGGGAAGCTTCAGAACATGAAATTTTAACCTCCCACTATAGCAGAAAGGGTCTTTCTAGTAGTTGCACATCAAATCTAAGCTGTCTGAAGTGTTTTTCCAAAGTTATCAACACTTTTATGTTTGGCGTTCCGAAACCCACCTTATCTCAGGCTGAAAAGCGTTTTTGTGCATTGTGCCATAACTTTTTAGGAAAGCTTCAGAACATGAAATTTTAACCTCCCACTATAGCAGAAAGGGTCTTTCTAGTAGTTGCACATCAAATCTAAACTGTCTGAAGTGTTTTTCCAAAGTTATCAACACTTTTATGTTTGGCGTTCCGAAACCCACCTTATCTCAGGCTGAAAAGCGTTTTTACGCATTGTGCCATAACTTTTCAGGGAAGCTTCAGAACATGAAATTTTAACCTCCCACTATAGCAGAAAGGGTCTTTCTAGTAGGTGCACATCAAATCTAAGCTCTCTGAAGTGTTTTTCGAAAGTTATCAACACTTTTATGTTTGGCGTTCCGAAACCCACCTTATCTCAGGCTGAAAAGCGTTTTTGTGCATTGTGCCATAACTTTTCAGGGAAGCTTCAGAACATGAAATTTTAACCTCCCACTATAGCAGAAAGGGTCTTTGTAGTAGTTGCACATCAAATCTAAACTGTCTGAAGTGTTTTTCCAAAGTTATCAACACTTTTATGTTTGGCGTTCCGAAACCCACCTTATCTCAGGCTGAAAAGCGTTTTTGTGCATTGTGCCATAACTTTTCAGGGAAGCTTCAGAACATGAAATTTTAACCTCCCACTATAGCAGAAAGGGTCTTTCTAGTAGTTGCACATCAAATCTAAGCTGTCTGAAGTGTTTTTCAAAAGTTATCAACACTTTTATGTTTGGCGTTCCGAAACCCACCTTATCTCAGGCTGAAAAGCGTTTTTGTGCATTGTGCCATAACTTTTCAGGAAAGCTTCAGAACATGAAATTTTAACCTCCCACTATAGCAGAAAGGGTCTTTCTAGTAGTTGCACATCAAATCTAAACTGTCTGAAGTGTTTTTCCAAAGATATCAACACTTTTATGTTTGGCGTTCCGAAACCCACCTTATCTCAGGCTGAAAAGCGTTTTTGTGCATTGTGCCATAACTTTTCAGGGAAGCTTCAGAACATGAAATTTTAACCTCCCACTATAGCAGAAAGGGTCTTTCTAGTAGTTGCACATCAAATCTAAGCTGTCTGAAGTGTTTTTCAAAAGTTATCAACACTTTTATGTTTGGCGTTCCGAAACCCACCTTATCTCAGGCTGAAAAGCGTTTTTGTGCATTGTGCCATAACTTTTCAGGGAAGCTTCAGAACATGAAATTTTAACCTCCCACTATAGCAGAAAGGGTCTTTCTAGTAGTTGCACATCAAATCTAAACTGTCTGAAGTGTTTTTCCAAAGTTATCAACACTTTTATGTTTGGCGTTCCGAAACCCACCTTATCTCAGGCTGAAAAGCGTTTTTACGCATTGTGCCATAACTTTACAGGGAAGCTTCAGAACATGAAATTTTAACCTCCCACTATAGCAGAAAGGGTCTTTCTAGTAGGTGCACATCAAATCTAAGCTCTCTGAAGTGTTTTTCGAAAGTTATCAACACTTTTATGTTTGGCGTTCCGAAACCCACCTTATCTCAGGCTGAAAAGCGTTTTTGTGCATTGTGCCATAACTTTTCAGGGAAGCTTCAGAACATGAAATTTTAACCTCCCACTATAGCAGAAAGGGTCTTTCTAGTAGTTGCACATCAAATCTAAACTGTCTGAAGTGTTTTTCCAAAGTTATTAACACTTTTATGTTTGGCGTTCCGAAACCCACCTTATCTCAGGCTGAAAAGCGTTTTTGTGCATTGTGCCATAACTTTTCAGGGAAGCTTCAGAACATGAAATTTTAATCTCCCACTATAGCAGAAAGGGTCTTTCTAGTAGTTGCACATCAAATCTAAACTGTCTGAAGTGTTTTTCCAAAGTTATCAACACTTTTATGTTTGGCGTTCCGAAACCCACCTTATCTCAGGCTGAAAAGCGTTTTTGTGCATTGTGCCATAACTTTTCAGGGAAGCTTCAGAACATGAAATTTTAACCTCCCACTATAGCAGAAAGGGTCTTTCTAGTAGTTGCACATCAAATCTAACCTGTCTGAAGTGTTTTTCAAAAGTTATCAACACTTTTATGTTTGGCGTTCCGAAACCCACCTTATCTCAGGCTGAAAAGCGTTTTTGTGCATTGTGCCATAACTTTTCAGGAAAGCTTCAGAACATGAAATTTTAACCTCCCACTATAGCAGAAAGGGTCTTTCTAGTAGTTGCACATCAAATCTAAACTGTCTGAAGTGTTTTTCCAAAGTTATCAACACTTTTATGTTTGGCGTTCCGAAACCCACCTTATCTCAGGCTGAAAAGCGTTTTTACGCATTGTGCCATAACTTTTCAGGGAAGCTTCAGAACATGAAATTTTAACCTCCCACTATAGCAGAAAGGGTCTTTCTAGTAGGTGCACATCAAATCTAGGCTCTCTGAAGTGTTTTTCGAAAGTTATCAACACTTTTATGTTTGGCGTTCCGAAACCCACCTTATCTCAGGCTGAAAAGCGTTTTTGTGCATTGTGCCATAACTTTTCAGGGAAGCTTCAGAACATGAAATTTTAACCTCCCACTATAGCAGAAAGGGTCTTTCTAGTAGTTGCACATCAAATCTAAGCTGTCTGAAGTGTTTTTCAAAAGTTATCAACACTTTTATGTTTGGCGTTCCGAAACCCACCTTATCTCAGGCTAAAAAGCGTTTTTGTGCATTGTGCCATAACTTTTCAGGAAAGCTTCTGAACATGAAATTTTAACCTCCCACTATAGCAGAAAGGGTCTTTCTAGTAGTTGCACATCAAATCTAAACTGTCTGAAGTGTTTTTCCAAAGTTATCAACACTTTTATGTTTGGCGTTCCGAAACCCACCTTATCTCAGGCTGAAAAGCGTTTTTACGCATTGTGCCATAACTTTTCAGGGAAGCTTCAGAACATGAAATTTTAACCTCCCACTATAGCAGAAAGGGTCTTTCTAGTAGGTGCACATCAAATCTAAGCTCTCTGAAGTGTTTTTCGAAAGTTATCAACCCTTTTATGTTTGGCGTTCCGAAACCCACCTTATCTCAGGCTGAAAAGCGTTTTTGTGCATTGTGCCATAACTTTTCAGGAAAGCTTCAGAACATGAAATTTTAACCTCCCACTATAGCAGAAAGGGTCTTTCTAGTAGTTGCACATCAAATCTAAACTGTCTGAAGTGTTTTTCCAAAGTTATCAACACTTTTATGTTTGGCGTTCCGAAACCCACCTTATCTCAGGCTGAAAAGCGTTTTTACGCATTGTGCCATAACTTTTCAGGGAAGCTTCAGAACATGAAATTTTAACCTCCCACTATAGCAGAAAGGGTCTTTCTAGTAGGTGCACATCAAATCTAGGCTCTCTGAAGTGTTTTTCGAAAGTTATCAACACTTTTATGTTTGGCGTTCCGAAACCCACCTTATCTCAGGCTGAAAAGCGTTTTTGTGCATTGTGCCATAACTTTTCAGGGAAGCTTCAGAACATGAAATTTTAACCTCCCACTATAGCAGAAAGGGTCTTTCTAGTAGTTGCACATCAAATCTAAACTGTCTGAAATGTTTTTCCAAAGTTATCAACACTTTTATGTTTGGCGTTCCGAAACCCACCTTATCTCAGGCTGAAAAGCGTTTTTGTGCATTGTGCCATAACTTTTCAGGGAAGCTTCAGAACATGAAATTTTAACCTCCCACTATAGCAGAAAGGGTCTTTCTAGTAGTTGCACATCAAATCTAAGCTGTCTGAAGTGTTTTTCAAAAGTTATCAACACTTTTATGTTTGGCGTTCAGAAACCCACCTTATCTCAGGCTGAAAAGCGTTTTTGTGCATTGTGCCATAACTTTTCAGGAAAGCTTCAGAACATGAAATTTTAACCTCCCACTATAGCAGAAAGGGTCTTTCTAGTAGTTGCACATCAAATCTAAACTGTCTGAAGTGTTTTTCCAAAGTTATCAACACTTTTATGTTTGGCGTTCCGAAACCCACCTTATCTCAGGCTGAAAAGCGTTTTTACGCATTGTGCCATAACTTTTCAGGGAAGCTTCAGAACATGAAATTTTAACCTCCCACTATAGCAGAAAGGGTCTTTCTAGTAGGTGCACATCAAATCTAAGCTCTCTGAAGTGTTTTTCGAAAGTTATCAACACTTTTATGTTTGGCGTTCCGAAACCCACCTTATCTCAGGCTGAAAAGCGTTTTTGTGCATTGTGCCATAACTTTTCAGGGAAGCTTCAGAACATGAAATTTTAACCTCCCACTATAGCAGAAAGGGTCTTTCTAGTAGTTGCACATCAAATCTAAACTGTCTGAAGTGTTTTTCCAAAGTTATTAACACTTTTATGTTTGGCGTTCCGAAACCCACCTTATCTCAGGCTGAAAAGCGTTTTTGTGCATTGTGCCATAACTTTTCAGGGAAGCTTTAGAACATGAAATTTTAACCTCCCACTATAGCAGAAAGGGTCTTTCTAGTAGTTGCACATCAAATCTAAACTGTCTGAAGTGTTTTTCCAAAGTTATCAACACTTTTATGTTTGGCGTTCCGAAACCCACCTTATCTCAGGCTGAAAAGCGTTTTTGTGCATTGTGCCATAACTTTTCAGGGAAGCTTCAGAACATGAAATTTTAACCTCCCACTATAGCAGAAAGGGTCTTTCTAGTAGTTGCACATCAAATCTAAACTGTCTGAAGTGTTTTTCCAAAGTTATCAACACTTTTATGTTTGGCGTTCCGAAACCCACCTTATCTCAGGCTGAAAAGCGTTTTTGTGCATTGTGCCATAACTTTTCAGGAAAGCTTCAGAACATGAAATTTTAACCTCCCACTATAGCAGAAAGGGTCTTTCTAGTAGTTGCACATCAAATCTAAACTGTCTGAAGTGTTTTTCCAAAGTTATCAACACTTTTATGTTTGGCGTTCCGAAACCCACCTTATCTCAGGCTGAAAAGCGTTTTTACGCATTGTGCCATAACTTTTCAGGGAAGCTTCAGAACATGAAATTTTAACCTCCCACTATAGCAGAAAGGGTCTTTCTAGTAGGTGCACATCAAATCTAGGCTCTCTGAAGTGTTTTTCGAAAGTTATCAACACTTTTATGTTTGGCGTTCCGAAACCCACCTTATCTCAGGCTGAAAAGCGTTTTTGTGCATTGTGCCATAACTTTTCAGGGAAGCTTCAGAACATGAAATTTTAACCTCCCACTATAGCAGAAAGGGTCTTTCTAGTAGTTGCACATCAAATCTAAACTGTCTGAAATGTTTTTCCAAAGTTATCAACACTTTTATGTTTGGCGTTCCGAAACCCACCTTATCTCAGGCTGAAAAGCGTTTTTGTGCATTGTGCCATAACTTTTCAGGGAAGCTTCAGAACATGAAATTTTAACCTCCCACTATAGCAGAAAGGGTCTTTCTAGTAGTTGCACATCAAATCTAAGCTGTCTGAAGTGTTTTTCAAAAGTTATCAACACTTTTATGTTTGGCGTTCAGAAACCCACCTTATCTCAGGCTGAAAAGCGTTTTTGTGCATTGTGCCATAACTTTTCAGGAAAGCTTCAGAACATGAAATTTTAACCTCCCACTATAGCAGAAAGGGTCTTTCTAGTAGTTGCACATCAAATCTAAACTGTCTGAAGTGTTTTTCCAAAGTTATCAACACTTTTATGTTTGGCGTTCCGAAACCCACCTTATCTCAGGCTGAAAAGCGTTTTTACGCATTGTGCCATAACTTTTCAGGGAAGCTTCAGAACATGAAATTTTAACCTCCCACTATAGCAGAAAGGGTCTTTCTAGTAGGTGCACATCAAATCTAAGCTCTCTGAAGTGTTTTTCGAAAGTTATCAACACTTTTATGTTTGGCGTTCCGAAACCCACCTTATCTCAGGCTGAAAAGCGTTTTTGTGCATTGTGCCATAACTTTTCAGGGAAGCTTCAGAACATGAAATTTTAACCTCCCACTATAGCAGAAAGGGTCTTTCTAGTAGTTGCACATCAAATCTAAACTGTCTGAAGTGTTTTTCCAAAGTTATTAACACTTTTATGTTTGGCGTTCCGAAACCCACCTTATCTCAGGCTGAAAAGCGTTTTTGTGCATTGTGCCATAACTTTTCAGGGAAGCTTTAGAACATGAAATTTTAACCTCCCACTATAGCAGAAAGGGTCTTTCTAGTAGTTGCACATCAAATCTAAACTGTCTGAAGTGTTTTTCCAAAGTTATCAACACTTTTATGTTTGGCGTTCCGAAACCCACCTTATCTCAGGCTGAAAAGCGTTTTTGTGCATTGTGCCATAACTTTTCAGGGAAGCTTCAGAACATGAAATTTTAACCTCCCACTATAGCAGAAAGGGTCTTTCTAGTAGTTGCACATCAAATCTAAACTGTCTGAAGTGTTTTTCCAAAGTTATCAACACTTTTATGTTTGGCGTTCCGAAACCCACCTTATCTCAGGCTGAAAAGCGTTTTTGTGCATTGTGCCATAACTTTTCAGGGAAGCTTCAGAACATGAAATTTTAACCTCCCACTATAGCAGAAAGGGTCTTTCTAGTAGTTGCACATCAAATCTAAGCTGTCTGAAGTGTTTTTCAAAAGTTATCAACACTTTTATGTTTGGCGTTCCGAAACCCACCTTATCTCAGGCTGAAATGCGTTTTTGTGCATTGTGCCATAACTTTTCAGGAAAGCTTCAGAACATGAAATTTTAACCTCCCACTATAGCAGAAAGGGTCTTTCTAGTAGTTGCACATCAAATCTAAACTGTCTGAAGTGTTTTTCCAAAGTTATCAACACTTTTATGTTTGGCGTTCCGAAACCCACCTTATCTCAGGCTGAAAAGCGTTTTTACGCATTGTGCCATAACTTTTCAGGGAAGCTTCAGAACATGAAATTTTAACCTCCCACTATAGCAGAAAGGGTCTTTCTAGTAGGTGCACATCAAATCTAAGCTCTCTGAAGTGTTTTTCGAAAGTTATCAACACTTTTATGTTTGGCGTTCCGAAACCCACCTTATCTCAGGCTGAAAAGCGTTTTTGTGCATTGTGCCATAACTTTTCAGGGAAGCTTCAGAACATGAAATTTTAACCTCCCACTATAGCAGAAAGGGTCTTTCTAGTAGTTGCACATCAAATCTAAACTGTCTGAAGTGTTTTTCCAAAGTTATCAACACTTTTATGTTTGGCGTTCCGAAACCCACCTTATCTCAGGCTGAAAAGCGTTTTTGTGCATTGTGCCATAACTTTTCAGGGAAGCTTCAGAACATGAAATTTTAACCTCCCACTATAGCAGAAAGGGTCTTTCTAGTAGTTGCACATCAAATCTAAGCTGTCTGAAGTGTTTTTCAAAAGTTATCAACACTTTTATGTTTGGCGTTCCGAAACCCACCTTATCTCAGGCTGAAAAGCGTTTTTGTGCATTGTGCCATAACTTTTCAGGGAAGCTTCAGAACATGAAATTTTAACCTCCCACTATAGCAGAAAGGGTCTTTCTAGTAGTTGCACATCAAATCTAAACTGTCTGAAGTGTTTTTCCAAAGTTATCAACACTTTTATGTTTGGCGTTCCGAAACCCACCTTATCTCAGGCTGAAAAGCGTTTTTGTGCATTGTGCCATAACTTTTCAGGGAAGCTTCAGAACATGAAATTTTAACCTCCCACTATAGCAGAAAGGGTCTTTCTAGTAGTTGCACATCAAATCTAACCTGTCTGAAGTGTTTTTCAAAAGTTATCAACACTTTTATGTTTGGCGTTCCGAAACCCACCTTATCTCAGGCTGAAAAGCGTTTTTGTGCATTGTGCCATAACTTTTCAGGAAAGCTTCAGAACATGAAATTTTAACCTCCCACTATAGCAGAAAGGGTCTTTCTAGTAGTTGCACATCAAATCTAAACTGTCTGAAGTGTTTTTCCAAAGTTATCAACACTTTTATGTTTGGCGTTCCGAAACCCACCTTATCTCAGGCTGAAAAGCGTTTTTACGCATTGTGCCATAACTTTTCAGGGAAGCTTCAGAACATGAAATTTTAACCTCCCACTATAGCAGAAAGGGTCTTTCTAGTAGGTGCACATCAAATCTAGGCTCTCTGAAGTGTTTTTCGAAAGTTATCAACACTTTTATGTTTGGCGTTCCGAAACCCACCTTATCTCAGGCTGAAAAGCGTTTTTGTGCATTGTGCCATAACTTTTCAGGGAAGCTTCAGAACATGAAATTTTAACCTCCCACTATAGCAGAAAGGGTCTTTCTAGTAGTTGCACATCAAATCTAAGCTGTCTGAAGTGTTTTTCAAAAGTTATCAACACTTTTATGTTTGGCGTTCCGAAACCCACCTTATCTCAGGCTGAAAAGCGTTTTTGTGCATTGTGCCATAACTTTTCAGGAAAGCTTCAGAACATGAAATTTTAACCTCCCACTATAGCAGAAAGGGTCTTTCTAGTAGTTGCACATCAAATCTAAACTGTCTGAAGTGTTTTTCCAAAGTTATCAACACTTTTATGTTTGGCGTTCCGAAACCCACCTTATCTCAGGCTGAAAAGCGTTTTTACGGATTGTGCCATAACTTTTCAGGGAAGCTTCAGAACATGAAATTTTAACCTCCCACTATAGCAGAAAGGGTCTTTCTAGTAGGTGCACATCAAATCTAAGCTCTCTGAAGTGTTTTTCGAAAGTTATCAACCCTTTTATGTTTGGCGTTCCGAAACCCACCTTATCTCAGGCTGAAAAGCGTTTTTGTGCATTGTGCCATAACTTTTCAGGAAAGCTTCAGAACATGAAATTTTAACCTCCCACTATAGCAGAAAGGGTCTTTCTAGTAGGTGCACATCAAATCTAAGCTCTCTGAAGTGTTTTTCGAAAGTTATCAACACTTTTATGTTTGGCGTTCCGAAACCCACCTTATCTCAGGCTGAAAAGCGTTTTTGTGCATTGTGCCATAACTTTTCAGGGAAGCTTCAGAACATGAAATTTTAACCTCCCACTATAGCAGAAAGGGTCTTTCTAGTAGTTGCACATCAAATCTAAACTGTCTGAAGTGTTTTTCCAAAGTTATTAACACTTTTATGTTTGGCGTTCCGAAACCCACCTTATCTCAGGCTGAAAAGCGTTTTTGTGCATTGTGCCATAACTTTTCAGGGAAGCTTCAGAACATGAAATTTTAACCTCCCACTATAGCAGAAAGGGTCTTTCTAGTAGTTGCACATCAAATCTAAACTGTCTGAAGTGTTTTTCCAAAGTTATCAACACTTTTATGTTTGGCGTTCCGAAACCCACCTTATCTCAGGCTGAAAAGCGTTTTTGTGCATTGTGCCATAACTTTTCAGGGAAGCTTCAGAACATGAAATTTTAACCTCCCACTATAGCAGAAAGGGTCTTTCTAGTAGTTGCACATCAAATCTAAGCTGTCTGAAGTGTTTTTCAAAAGTTATCAACACTTTTATGTTTGGCGTTCCGAAACCCACCTTATCTCAGGCTGAAAAGCGTTTTTGTGCATTGTGCCATAACTTTTCAGGAAAGCTTCAGAACATGAAATTTTAACCTCCCACTATAGCAGAAAGGGTCTTTCTAGTAGTTGAACATCAAATCTAAACTGTCTGAAGTGTTTTTCCAAAGTTATCAACACTTTTATGTTTGGCGTTCCGAAACCCACCTTATCTCAGGCTGAAAAGCGTTTTTACGCATTGTGCCATAACTTTTCAGGGAAGCTTCAGAACATGAAATTTTAACCTCCCACTATAGCAGAAAGGGTCTTTCTAGTAGGTGCACATCAAATCTAAGCTCTCTGAAGTGTTTTTCGAAAGTTATCAACACTTTTATGTTTGGCGTTCCGAAACCCACCTTATCTCAGGCTGAAAAGCGTTTTTGTGCATTGTGCCATAACTTTTCAGGGAAGCTTCAGAACATGAAATTTTAACCTCCCACTATAGCAGAAAGGGTCTTTCTAGTAGTTGCACATCAAATCTAAACTGTCTGAAGTGTTTTTCCAAAGTTATCAACACTTTTATGTTTGGCGTTCCGAAACCCACCTTATCTCAGGCTGAAAAGCGTTTTTGTGCATTGTGCCATAACTTTTCAGGGAAGCTTCAGAACATGAAATTTTAACCTCCCACTATAGCAGAAAGGGTCTTTCTAGTAGTTGCACATCAAATCTAAGCTGTCTGAAGTGTTTTTCAAAAGTTATCAACACTTTTATGTTTGGCGTTCCGAAACCCACCTTATCTCAGGCTGAAAAGCGTTTTTGTGCATTGTGCCATAACTTTTCAGGGAAGCTTCAGAACATGAAATTTTAACCTCCCACTATAGCAGAAAGGGTCTTTCTAGTAGTTGCACATCAAATCTAAACTGTCTGAAGTGTTTTTCCAAAGTTATTAACACTTTTATGTTTGGCGTTCCGAAACCCACCTTATCTCAGGCTGAAAAGCGTTTTTGTGCATTGTGCCATAACTTTTCAGGGAAGCTTCAGAACATGAAATTTTAACCTCCCACTATAGCAGAAAGGGTCTTTCTAGTAGTTGCACATCAAATCTAAGCTGTCTGAAGTGTTTTTCAAAAGTTATCAACACTTTTATGTTTGGCGTTCCGAAACCCACCTTATCTCAGGCTGAAAAGCGTTTTTGTGCATTGTGCCATAACTTTTCAGGGAAGCTTCAGAACATGAAATTTTAACCTCCCACTATAGCAGAAAGGGTCTTTCTAGTAGTTGCACATCAAATCTAAACTGTCTGAAGTGTTTTTCCAAAGTTATTAACACTTTTATGTTTGGCGTTCCGAAACCCACCTTATCTCAGGCTGAAAAGCGTTTTTGTGCATTGTGCCATAACTTTTCAGGGAAGCTTCAGAACATGAAATTTTAACCTCCCACTATAGCAGAAAGGGTCTTTCTAGTAGTTGCACATCAAATCTAAACTGTCTGAAGTGTTTTTCCAAAGTTATCAACACTTTTATGTTTGGCGTTCCGAAACCCACCTTATCTCAGGCTGAAAAGCGTTTTTGTGCATTGTGCCATAACTTTTCAGGGAAGCTTCAGAACATGAAATTTTAACCTCCCACTATAGCAGAAAGGGTCTTTCTAGTAGTTGCACATCAAATCTAAGCTGTCTGAAGTGTTTTTCAAAAGTTATCAACACTTTTATGTTTGGCGTTCCGAAACCCACCTTATCTCAGGCTGAAAAGCGTTTTTGTGCATTGTGCCATAACTTTTCAGGAAAGCTTCAGAACATGAAATTTTAACCTCCCACTATAGCAGAAAGGGTCTTTCTAGTAGTTGCACATCAAATCTAAACTGTCTGAAGTGTTTTTCCAAAGTTATCAACACTTTTATGTTTGGCGTTCCGAAACCCACCTTATCTCAGGCTGAAAAGCGTTTTTACGCATTGTGCCATAACTTTTCAGGGAAGCTTCAGAACATGAAATTTTAACCTCCCACTATAGCAGAAAGGGTCTTTCTAGTAGGTGCACATCAAATCTAAGCTCTCTGAAGTGTTTTTCGAAAGTTATCAACACTTTTATGTTTGGCGTTCCGAAACCCACCTTATCTCAGGCTGAAAAGCGTTTTTGTGCATTGTGCCATAACTTTTCAGGGAAGCTTCAGAACATGAAATTTTAACCTCCCACTATAGCAGAAAGGGTCTTTCTAGTAGTTGCACATCAAATCTAAACTGTCTGAAGTGTTTTTCCAAAGTTATCAACACTTTTATGTTTGGCGTTCCGAAACCCACCTTATCTCAGGCTGAAAAGCGTTTTTGTGCATTGTGCCATAACTTTTCAGGGAAGCTTCAGAACATGAAATTTTAACCTCCCACTATAGCAGAAAGGGTCTTTCTAGTAGTTGCACATCAAATCTAAGCTGTCTGAAGTGTTTTTCAAAAGTTATCAACACTTTTATGTTTGGCGTTCCGAAACCCACCTTATCTCAGGCTGAAAAGCGTTTTTGTGCATTGTGCCATAACTTTTCAGGAAAGCTTCAGAACATGAAATTTTAACCTCCCACTATAGCAGAAAGGGTCTTTCTAGTAGTTGCACATCAAATCTAAACTGTCTGAAGTGTTTTTCCAAAGTTATCAACACTTTTATGTTTGGCGTTCCGAAACCCACCTTATCTCAGGCTGAAAAGCGTTTTTACGCATTGTGCCATAACTTTTCAGGGAAGCTTCAGAACATGAAATTTTAACCTCCCACTATAGCAGAAAGGGTCTTTCTAGTAGGTGCACATCAAATCTAAGCTCTCTGAAGTGTTTTTCGAAAGTTATCAACACTTTTATGTTTGGCGTTCCGAAACCCACCTTATCTCAGGCTGAAAAGCGTTTTTGTGCATTGTGCCATAACTTTTCAGGGAAGCTTCAGAACATGAAATTTTAACCTCCCACTATAGCAGAAAGGGTCTTTCTAGTAGTTGCACATCAAATCTAAACTGTCTGAAGTGTTTTTCCAAAGTTATCAACACTTTTATGTTTGGCGTTCCGAAACCCACCTTATCTCAGGCTGAAAAGCGTTTTTACGCATTGTGCCATAACTTTTCAGGGAAGCTTCAGAACATGAAATTTTAACCTCCCACTATAGCAGAAAGGGTCTTTCTAGTAGGTGCACATCAAATCTAAGCTCTCTGAAGTGTTTTTCGAAAGTTATCAACACTTTTATGTTTGGCGTTCTGAAACCCACCTTATCTCAGGCTGAAAAGCGTTTTTGTGCATTGTGCCATAACTTTTCAGGAAAGCTTCAGAACATGAAATTTTAACCTCCCACTATAGCAGAAAGGGTCTTTCTAGTAGGTGCACATCAAATCTAAGCTCTCTGAAGTGTTTTTCGAAAGTTATCAACACTTTTATGTTTGGCGTTCCGAAACCCACCTTATCTCAGGCTGAAAAGCGTTTTTGTGCATTGTGCCATAACTTTTCAGGGAAGCTTCAGAACATGAAATTTTAACCTCCCACTATAGCAGAAAGGGTCTTTCTAGTAGTTGCACATCAAATCTAAACTGTCTGAAGTGTTTTTCCAAAGTTATTAACACTTTTATGTTTGGCGTTCCGAAACCCACCTTATCTCAGGCTGAAAAGCGTTTTTGTGCATTGTGCCATAACTTTTCAGGGAAGCTTCAGAACATGAAATTTTAACCTCCCACTATAGCAGAAAGGGTCTTTCTAGTAGTTGCACATCAAATCTAAACTGTCTGAAGTGTTTTTCCAAAGTTATCAACACTTTTATGTTTGGCGTTCCGAAACCCACCTTATCTCAGGCTGAAAAGCGTTTTTGTGCATTGTGCCATAACTTTTCAGGGAAGCTTCAGAACATGAAATTTTAACCTCCCACTATAGCAGAAAGGGTCTTTCTAGTAGTTGCACATCAAATCTAAACTGTCTGAAGTGTTTTTCCAAAGTTATCAACACTTTTATGTTTGGCGTTCCGAAACCCACCTTATCTCAGGCTGAAAAGCGTTTTTGTGCATTGTGCCATAACTTTTCAGGGAAGCTTCAGAACATGAAATTTTAACCTCCCACTATAGCAGAAAGGGTCTTTCTAGTAGTTGCACATCAAATCTAAGCTGTCTGAAATGTTTTTCAAAAGTTATCAACACTTTTATGTTTGGCGTTCCGAAACCCACCTTATCTCAGGCTGAAAAGCGTTTTTGTGCATTGTGCCATAACTTTTCAGGAAAGCTTCAGAACATGAAATTTTAACCTCCCACTATAGCAGAAAGGGTCTTTCTAGTAGTTGCACATCAAATCTAAACTGTCTGAAGTGTTTTTCCAAAGTTATCAACACTTTTATGTTTGGCGTTCCGAAACCCACCTTATCTCAGGCTGAAAAGCGTTTTTACGCATTGTGCCATAACTTTTCAGGGAAGCTTCAGAACATGAAATTTTAACCTCCCACTATAGCAGAAAGGGTCTTTCTAGTAGGTGCACATCAAATCTAAGCTCTCTGAAGTGTTTTTCGAAAGTTATCAACACTTTTATGTTTGGCGTTCCGAAACCCACCTTATCTCAGGCTGAAAAGCGTTTTTGTGCATTGTGCCATAACTTTTCAGGGAAGCTTCAGAACATGAAATTTTAACCTCCCACTATAGCAGAAAGGGTCTTTCTAGTAGTTGCACATCAAATCTAAACTGTCTGAAGTGTTTTTCCAAAGTTATCAACACTTTTATGTTTGGCGTTCCGAAACCCACCTTATCTCAGGCTGAAAAGCGTTTTTACGCATTGTGCCATAACTTTTCAGGGAAGCTTCAGAACATGAAATTTTAACCTCCCACTATAGCAGAAAGGGTCTTTCTAGTAGGTGCACATCAAATCTAAGCTCTCTGAAGTGTTTTTCGAAAGTTATCAACACTTTTATATTTGGCGTTCTGAAACCCACCTTATCTCAGGCTGAAAAGCGTTTTTGTGCATTGTGCCATAACTTTTCAGGAAAGCTTCAGAACATGAAATTTTAACCTCCCACTATAGCAGAAAGGGTCTTTCTAGTAGGTGCACATCAAATCTAAGCTCTCTGAAGTGTTTTTCGAAAGTTATCAACACTTTTATGTTTGGCGTTCCGAAACCCACCTTATCTCAGGCTGAAAAGCGTTTTTGTGCATTGTGCCATAACTTTTCAGGGAAGCTTCAGAACATGAAATTTTAACCTCCCACTATAGCAGAAAGGGTCTTTCTAGTAGTTGGACATCAAATCTAAACTGTCTGAAGTGTTTTTCCAAAGTTATTAACACTTTTATGTTTGGCGTTCCGAAACCCACCTTATCTCAGGCTGAAAAGCGTTTTTGTGCATTGTGCCATAACTTTTCAGGGAAGCTTCAGAACATGAAATTTTAACCTCCCACTATAGCAGAAAGGGTCTTTCTAGTAGTTGCACATCAAATCTAAACTGTCTGAAGTGTTTTTCCAAAGTTATCAACACTTTTATGTTTGGCGTTCCGAAACCCACCTTATCTCAGGCTGAAAAGCGTTTTTGTGCATTGTGCCATAACTTTTCAGGGAAGCTTCAGAACATGAAATTTTAACCTCCCACTATAGCAGAAAGGGTCTTTCTAGTAGTTGCACATCAAATCTAAACTGTCTGAAGTGTTTTTCCAAAGTTATCAACACTTTTATGTTTGGCGTTCCGAAACCCACCTTATCTCAGGCTGAAAAGCGTTTTTGTGCATTGTGCCATAACTTTTCAGGAAAGCTTCAGAACATGAAATTTTAACCTCCCACTATAGCAGAAAGGGTCTTTCTAGTAGTTGCACATCAAATCTAAGCTGTCTGAAATGTTTTTCAAAAGTTATCAACACTTTTATGTTTGGCGTTCCGAAACCCACCTTATCTCAGGCTGAAAAGCGTTTTTGTGCATTGTGCCATAACTTTTCAGGAAAGCTTCAGAACATGAAATTTTAACCTCCCACTATAGCAGAAAGGGTCTTTCTAGTAGTTGCACATCAAATCTAAACTGTCTGAAGTGTTTTTCCAAAGTTATCAACACTTTTATGTTTGGCGTTCCGAAACCCACCTTATCTCAGGCTGAAAAGCGTTTTTACGCGTTGTGCCATAACTTTTCAGGGAAGCTTCAGAACATGAAATTTTAACCTCCCACTATAGCAGAAAGGGTCTTTCTAGTAGGTGCACATCAAATCTAAGCTCTCTGAAGTGTTTTTCGAAAGTTATCAACACTTTTATGTTTGGCGTTCCGAAACCCACCTTATCTCAGGCTGAAAAGCGTTTTTGTGCATTGTGCCATAACTTTTCAGGGAAGCTTCAGAACATGAAATTTTAACCTCCCACTATAGCAGAAAGGGTCTTTCTAGTAGTTGCACATCAAATCTAAACTGTCTGAAGTGTTTTTCCAAAGTTATCAACACTTTTATGTTTGGCGTTCCGAAACCCACCTTATCTCAGGCTGAAAAGCGTTTTTACGCATTGTGCCATAACTTTTCAGGGAAGCTCCAGAACATGAAATCTTAACCTCCCACTATAGCAGAAAGGGTCTTTCTAGTAGGTGCACATCAAATCTAAGCTCTCTGAAGTGTTTTTCGAAAGTTATCAACACTTTTATGTTTGGCGTTCCGAAACCCACCTTATCTCAGGCTGAAAAGCGTTTTTGTGCATTGTGCCATAACTTTTCAGGAAAGCTTCAGAACATGAAATTTTAACCTCCCACTATAGCAGAAAGGGTCTTTCTAGTAGTTGCACATCAAATCTAAACTGTCTGAAGTGTTTTTCCAAAGTTATCAACACTTTTATGTTTGGCGTTCCGAAACCCACCTTATCTCAGGCTGAAAAGCGTTTTTACGGATTGTGCCATAACTTTTCAGGGAAGCTTCAGAACATGAAATTTTAACCTCCCACTATAGCAGAAAGGGTCTTTCTAGTAGGTGCACATCAAATCTAAGCTCTCTGAAGTGTTTTTCGAAAGTTATCAACCCTTTTATGTTTGGCGTTCCGAAACCCACCTTATCTCAGGCTGAAAAGCGTTTTTGTGCATTGTGCCATAACTTTTCAGGAAAGCTTCAGAACATGAAATTTTAACCTCCCACTATAGCAGAAAGGGTCTTTCTAGTAGGTGCACATCAAATCTAAGCTCTCTGAAGTGTTTTTCGAAAGTTATCAACACTTTTATGTTTGGCGTTCCGAAACCCACCTTATCTCAGGCTGAAAAGCGTTTTTGTGCATTGTGCCATAACTTTTCAGGGAAGCTTCAGAACATGAAATTTTAACCTCCCACTATAGCAGAAAGGGTCTTTCTAGTAGTTGCACATCAAATCTAAACTGTCTGAAGTGTTTTTCCAAAGTTATTAACACTTTTATGTTTGGCGTTCCGAAACCCACCTTATCTCAGGCTGAAAAGCGTTTTTGTGCATTGTGCCATAACTTTTCAGGGAAGCTTCAGAACATGAAATTTTAACCTCCCACTATAGCAGAAAGGGTCTTTCTAGTAGTTGCACATCAAATCTAAACTGTCTGAAGTGTTTTTCCAAAGTTATCAACACTTTTATGTTTGGCGTTCCGAAACCCACCTTATCTCAGGCTGAAAAGCGTTTTTGTGCATTGTGCCATAACTTTTCAGGGAAGCTTCAGAACATGAAATTTTAACCTCCCACTATAGCAGAAAGGGTCTTTCTAGTAGTTGCACATCAAATCTAAGCTGTCTGAAGTGTTTTTCAAAAGTTATCAACACTTTTATGTTTGGCGTTCCGAAACCCACCTTATCTCAGGCTGAAAAGCGTTTTTGTGCATTGTGCCATAACTTTTCAGGAAAGCTTCAGAACATGAAATTTTAACCTCCCACTATAGCAGAAAGGGTCTTTCTAGTAGTTGAACATCAAATCTAAACTGTCTGAAGTGTTTTTCCAAAGTTATCAACACTTTTATGTTTGGCGTTCCGAAACCCACCTTATCTCAGGCTGAAAAGCGTTTTTACGCATTGTGCCATAACTTTTCAGGGAAGCTTCAGAACATGAAATTTTAACCTCCCACTATAGCAGAAAGGGTCTTTCTAGTAGGTGCACATCAAATCTAAGCTCTCTGAAGTGTTTTTCGAAAGTTATCAACACTTTTATGTTTGGCGTTCCGAAACCCACCTTATCTCAGGCTGAAAAGCGTTTTTGTGCATTGTGCCATAACTTTTCAGGGAAGCTTCAGAACATGAAATTTTAACCTCCCACTATAGCAGAAAGGGTCTTTCTAGTAGTTGCACATCAAATCTAAACTGTCTGAAGTGTTTTTCCAAAGTTATCAACACTTTTATGTTTGGCGTTCCGAAACCCACCTTATCTCAGGCTGAAAAGCGTTTTTGTGCATTGTGCCATAACTTTTCAGGGAAGCTTCAGAACATGAAATTTTAACCTCCCACTATAGCAGAAAGGGTCTTTCTAGTAGTTGCACATCAAATCTAAGCTGTCTGAAGTGTTTTTCGAAAGTTATCAACACTTTTATGCTTGGCGTTCCGAAACCCACCTTATCTCAGGCTGAAAAGCGTTTTTGTGCATTGTGCCATAACTTTTCAGGGAAGCTTCAGAACATGAAATTTTAACCTCCCACTATAGCAGAAAGGGTCTTTCTAGTAGTTGCACATCAAATCTAAACTGTCTGAAGTGTTTTTCCAAAGTTATTAACACTTTTATGTTTGGCGTTCCGAAACCCACCTTATCTCAGGCTGAAAAGCGTTTTTGTGCATTGTGCCATAACTTTTCAGGGAAGCTTCAGAACATGAAATTTTAACCTCCCACTATAGCAGAAAGGGTCTTTCTAGTAGTTGCACATCAAATCTAAGCTGTCTGAAGTGTTTTTCAAAAGTTATCAACACTTTTATGTTTGGCGTTCCGAAACCCACCTTATCTCAGGCTGAAAAGCGTTTTTGTCCATTGTGCCATAACTTTTCAGGGAAGCTTCAGAACATGAAATTTTAACCTCCCACTATAGCAGAAAGGGTCTTTCTAGTAGTTGCACATCAAATCTAAACTGTCTGAAGTGTTTTTCCAAAGTTATTAACACTTTTATGTTTGGCGTTCCGAAACCCACCTTATCTCAGGCTGAAAAGCGTTTTTGTGCATTGTGCCATAACTTTTCAGGGAAGCTTCAGAACATGAAATTTTAACCTCCCACTATAGCAGAAAGGGTCTTTCTAGTAGTTGCACATCAAATCTAAACTGTCTGAAGTGTTTTTCCAAAGTTATCAACACTTTTATGTTTGGCGTTCCGAAACCCACCTTATCTCAGGCTGAAAAGCGTTTTTACGCATTGTGCCATAACTTTTCAGGGAAGCTTCAGAACATGAAATTTTAACCTCCCACTATAGCAGAAAGGGTCTTTCTAGTAGTTGCACATCAAATCTAAGCTGTCTGAAGTGTTTTTCAAAAGTTATCAACACTTTTATGTTTGGCGTTCCGAAACCCACCTTATCTCAGGCTGAAAAGCGTTTTTGTGCATTGTGCCATAACTTTTCAGGAAAGCTTCAGAACATGAAATTTTAACCTCCCACTATAGCAGAAAGGGTCTTTCTAGTAGTTGCACATCAAATCTAAACTGTCTGAAGTGTTTTTCCAAAGTTATCAACACTTTTATGTTTGGCGTTCCGAAACCCACCTTATCTCAGGCTGAAAAGCGTTTTTACGCATTGTGCCATAACTTTTCAGGGAAGCTCCAGAACATGAAATCTTAACCTCCCACTATAGCAGAAAGGGTCTTTCTAGTAGGTGCACATCAAATCTAAGCTCTCTGAAGTGTTTTTCGAAAGTTATCAACACTTTTATGTTTGGCGTTCCGAAACCCACCTTATCTCAGGCTGAAAAGCGTTTTTGTGCATTGTGCCATAACTTTTCAGGAAAGCTTCAGAACATGAAATTTTAACCTCCCACTATAGCAGAAAGGGTCTTTCTAGTAGTTGCACATCAAATCTAAACTGTCTGAAGTGTTTTTCCAAAGTTATCAACACTTTTATGTTTGGCGTTCCGAAACCCACCTTATCTCAGGCTGAAAAGCGTTTTTACGGATTGTGCCATAACTTTTCAGGGAAGCTTCAGAACATGAAATTTTAACCTCCCACTATAGCAGAAAGGGTCTTTCTAGTAGGTGCACATCAAATCTAAGCTCTCTGAAGTGTTTTTCGAAAGTTATCAACCCTTTTATGTTTGGCGTTCCGAAACCCACCTTATCTCAGGCTGAAAAGCGTTTTTGTGCATTGTGCCATAACTTTTCAGGAAAGCTTCAGAACATGAAATTTTAACCTCCCACTATAGCAGAAAGGGTCTTTCTAGTAGGTGCACATCAAATCTAAGTTCTCTGAAGTGTTTTTCGAAAGTTATCAACACTTTTATGTTTGGCGTTCCGAAACCCACCTTATCTCAGGCTGAAAAGCGTTTTTGTGCATTGTGCCATAACTTTTCAGGGAAGCTTCAGAACATGAAATTTTAACCTCCCACTATAGCAGAAAGGGTCTTTCTAGTAGTTGCACATCAAATCTAAACTGTCTGAAGTGTTTTTCCAAAGTTATTAACACTTTTATGTTTGGCGTTCCGAAACCCACCTTATCTCAGGCTGAAAAGCGTTTTTGTGCATTGTGCCATAACTTTTCAGGGAAGCTTCAGAACATGAAATTTTAACCTCCCACTATAGCAGAAAGGGTCTTTCTAGTAGTTGCACATCAAATCTAAACTGTCTGAAGTGTTTTTCCAAAGTTATCAACACTTTTATGTTTGGCGTTCCGAAACCCACCTTATCTCAGGCTGAAAAGCGTTTTTGTGCATTGTGCCATAACTTTTCAGGGAAGCTTCAGAACATGAAATTTTAACCTCCCACTATAGCAGAAAGGGTCTTTCTAGTAGTTGCACATCAAATCTAAGCTGTCTGAAGTGTTTTTCAAAAGTTATCAACACTTTTATGTTTGGCGTTCCGAAACCCACCTTATCTCAGGCTGAAAAGCGTTTTTGTGCATTGTGCCATAACTTTTCAGGAAAGCTTCAGAACATGAAATTTTAACCTCCCACTATAGCAGAAAGGGTCTTTCTAGTAGTTGAACATCAAATCTAAACTGTCTGAAGTGTTTTTCCAAAGTTATCAACACTTTTATGTTTGGCGTTCCGAAACCCACCTTATCTCAGGCTGAAAAGCGTTTTTACGCATTGTGCCATAACTTTTCAGGGAAGCTTCAGAACATGAAATTTTAACCTCCCACTATAGCAGAAAGGGTCTTTCTAGTAGGTGCACATCAAATCTAAGCTCTCTGAAGTGTTTTTCGAAAGTTATCAACACTTTTATGTTTGGCGTTCCGAAACCCACCTTATCTCAGGCTGAAAAGCGTTTTTGTGCATTGTGCCATAACTTTTCAGGGAAGCTTCAGAACATGAAATTTTAACCTCCCACTATAGCAGAAAGGGTCTTTCTAGTAGTTGCACATCAAATCTAAACTGTCTGAAGTGTTTTTCCAAAGTTATTAACACTTTTATGTTTGGCGTTCCGAAACCCACCTTATCTCAGGCTGAAAAGCGTTTTTGTGCATTGTGCCATAACTTTTCAGGGAAGCTTCAGAACATGAAATTTTAACCTCCCACTATAGCAGAAAGGGTCTTTCTAGTAGTTGCACATCAAATCTAAACTGTCTGAAGTGTTTTTCCAAAGTTATCAACACTTTTATGTTTGGCGTTCCGAAACCCACCTTATCTCAGGCTGAAAAGCGTTTTTGTGCATTGTGCCATAACTTTTCAGGGAAGCTTCAGAACATGAAATTTTAACCTCCCACTATAGCAGAAAGGGTCTTTCTAGTAGTTGCACATCAAATCTAAGCTGTCTGAAGTGTTTTTCAAAAGTTATCAACACTTTTATGTTTGGCGTTCCGAAACCCACCTTATCTCAGGCTGAAAAGCGTTTTTGTGCATTGTGCCATAACTTTTCAGGAAAGCTTCAGAACATGAAATTTTAACCTCCCACTATAGCAGAAAGGGTATTTCTAGTAGTTGAACATCAAATCTAAACTGTCTGAAGTGTTTTTCCAAAGTTATCAACACTTTTATGTTTGGCGTTCCGAAACCCACCTTATCTCAGGCTGAAAAGCGTTTTTACGCATTGTGCCATAACTTTTCAGGGAAGCTTCAGAACATGAAATTTTAACCTCCCACTATAGCAGAAAGGGTCTTTCTAGTAGGTGCACATCAAATCTAAGCTCTCTGAAGTGTTTTTCGAAAGTTATCAACACTTTTATGTTTGGCGTTCCGAAACCCACCTTATCTCAGGCTGAAAAGCGTTTTTGTGCATTGTGCCATAACTTTTCAGGGAAGCTTCAGAACATGAAATTTTAACCTCCCACTATAGCAGAAAGGGTCTTTCTAGTAGTTGCACATCAAATCTAAACTGTCTGAAGTGTTTTTCCAAAGTTATCAACACTTTTATGTTTGGCGTTCCGAAACCCACCTTATCTCAGGCTGAAAAGCGTTTTTGTGCATTGTGCCATAACTTTTCAGGGAAGCTTCAGAACATGAAATTTTAACCTCCCACTATAGCAGAAAGGGTCTTTCTAGTAGTTGCACATCAAATCTAAGCTGTCTGAAGTGTTTTTCAAAAGTTATCAACACTTTTATGCTTGGCGTTCCGAAACCCACCTTATCTCAGGCTGAAAAGCGTTTTTGTGCATTGTGCCATAACTTTTCAGGGAAGCTTCAGAACATGAAATTTTAACCTCCCACTATAGCAGAAAGGGTCTTTCTAGTAGTTGCACATCAAATCTAAACTGTCTGAAGTGTTTTTCCAAAGTTATTAACACTTTTATGTTTGGCGTTCCGAAACCCACCTTATCTCAGGCTGAAAAGCGTTTTTGTGCATTGTGCCATAACTTTTCAGGGAAGCTTCAGAACATGAAATTTTAACCTCCCACTATAGCAGAAAGGGTCTTTCTAGTAGTTGCACATCAAATCTAAGCTGTCTGAAGTGTTTTTCAAAAGTTATCAACACTTTTATGTTTGGCGTTCCGAAACCCACCTTATCTCAGGCTGAAAAGCGTTTTTGTCCATTGTGCCATAACTTTTCAGGGAAGCTTCAGAACATGAAATTTTAACCTCCCACTATAGCAGAAAGGGTCTTTCTAGTAGTTGCACATCAAATCTAAACTGTCTGAAGTGTTTTTCCAAAGTTATTAACACTTTTATGTTTGGCGTTCCGAAACCCACCTTATCTCAGGCTGAAAAGCGTTTTTGTGCATTGTGCCATAACTTTTCAGGGAAGCTTCAGAACATGAAATTTTAACCTCCCACTATAGCAGAAAGGGTCTTTCTAGTAGTTGCACATCAAATCTAAACTGTCTGAAGTGTTTTTCCAAAGTTATCAACACTTTTATGTTTGGCGTTCCGAAACCCACCTTATCTCAGGCTGAAAAGCGTTTTTACGCATTGTGCCATAACTTTTCAGGGAAGCTTCAGAACATGAAATTTTAACCTCCCACTATAGCAGAAAGGGTCTTTCTAGTAGTTGCACATCAAATCTAAGCTGTCTGAAGTGTTTTTCAAAAGTTATCAACACTTTTATGTTTGGCGTTCCGAAACCCACCTTATCTCAGGCTGAAAAGCGTTTTTGTGCATTGTGCCATAACTTTTCAGGAAAGCTTCAGAACATGAAATTTTAACCTCCCACTATAGCAGAAAGGGTCTTTCTAGTAGTTGCACATCAAATCTAAACTGTCTGAAGTGTTTTTCCAAAGTTATCAACACTTTTATGTTTGGCGTTCCGAAACCCACCTTATCTCAGGCTGAAAAGCGTTTTTACGCATTGTGCCATAACTTTTCAGGGAAGCTTCAGAACATGAAATTTTAACCTCCCACTATAGCAGAAAGGGTCTTTCTAGTAGGTGCACATCAAATCTAAGCTCTCTGAAGTGTTTTTCGAAAGTTATCAACACTTTTATGTTTGGCGTTCCGAAACCCACCTTATCTCAGGCTGAAAAGCGTTTTTGTGCATTGTGCCATAACTTTTCAGGGAAGCTTCAGAACATGAAATTTTAACCTCCCACTATAGCAGAAAGGGTCTTTCTAGTAGTTGCACATCAAATCTAAACTGTCTGAAGTGTTTTTCCAAAGTTATCAACACTTTTATGTTTGGCGTTCCGAAACCCACCTTATCTCAGGCTGAAAAGCGTTTTTGTGCATTGTGCCATAACTTTTCAGGGAAGCTTCAGAACATGAAATTTTAACCTCCCACTATAGCAGAAAGGGTCTTTCTAGTAGTTGCACATCAAATCTAAGCTGTCTGAAGTGTTTTTCCAAAGTTATCAACACTTTTATGTTTGGCGTTCCGAAACCCACCTTATCTCAGGCTGAAAAGCGTTTTTGTGCATTGTGCCATAACTTTTCAGGAAAGCTTCAGAACATGAAATTTTAACCTCCCACTATAGCAGAAAGGGTCTTTCTAGTAGTTGCACATCAAATCTAAACTGTCTGAAGTGTTTTTCCAAAGTTATCAACACTTTTATGTTTGGCGTTCCGAAACCCACCTTATCTCAGGCTGAAAAGCGTTTTTACGCATTGTGCCATAACTTTTCAGGGAAGCTTCAGAACATGAAATTTTAACCTCCCACTATAGCAGAAAGGGTCTTTCTAGTAGGTGCACATCAAATCTAAGCTCTCTGAAGTGTTTTTCGAAAGTTATCAACACTTTTATGTTTGGCGTTCCGAAACCCACCTTATCTCAGGCTGAAAAGCGTTTTTGTGCATTGTGCCATAACTTTTCAGGGAAGCTTCAGAACATGAAATTTTAACCTCCCACTATAGCAGAAAGGGTCTTTCTAGTAGTTGCACATCAAATCTAAACTGTCTGAAGTGTTTTTCCAAAGTTATCAACACTTTTATGTTTGGCGTTCCGAAACCCACCTTATCTCAGGCTGAAAAGCGTTTTTACGCATTGTGCCATAACTTTTCAGGGAAGCTTCAGAACATGAAATTTTAACCTCCCACTATAGCAGAAAGGGTCTTTCTAGTAGGTGCACATCAAATCTAAGCTCTCTGAAGTGTTTTTCGAAAGTTATCAACACTTTTATGTTTGGCGTTCTGAAACCCACCTTATCTCAGGCTGAAAAGCGTTTTTGTGCATTGTGCCATAACTTTTCAGGAAAGCTTCAGAACATGAAATTTTAACCTCCCACTATAGCAGAAAGGGTCTTTCTAGTAGGTGCACATCAAATCTAAGCTCTCTGAAGTGTTTTTCGAAAGTTATCAACACTTTTATGTTTGGCGTTCCGAAACCCACCTTATCTCAGGCTGAAAAGCGTTTTTGTGCATTGTGCCATAACTTTTCAGGGAAGCTTCAGAACATGAAATTTTAACCTCCCACTATAGCAGAAAGGGTCTTTCTAGTAGTTGCACATCAAATCTAAACTGTCTGAAGTGTTTTTCCAAAGTTATTAACACTTTTATGTTTGGCGTTCCGAAACCCACCTTATCTCAGGCTGAAAAGCGTTTTTGTGCATTGTGCCATAACTTTTCAGGGAAGCTTCAGAACATGAAATTTTAACCTCCCACTATAGCAGAAAGGGTCTTTCTAGTAGTTGCACATCAAATCTAAACTGTCTGAAGTGTTTTTCCAAAGTTATCAACACTTTTATGTTTGGCGTTCCGAAACCCACCTTATCTCAGGCTGAAAAGCGTTTTTGTGCATTGTGCCATAACTTTTCAGGGAAGCTTCAGAACATGAAATTTTAACCTCCCACTATAGCAGAAAGGGTCTTTCTAGTAGTTGCACATCAAATCTAAACTGTCTGAAGTGTTTTTCCAAAGTTATCAACACTTTTATGTTTGGCGTTCCGAAACCCACCTTATCTCAGGCTGAAAAGCGTTTTTGTGCATTGTGCCATAACTTTTCAGGGAAGCTTCAGAACATGAAATTTTAACCTCCCACTATAGCAGAAAGGGTCTTTCTAGTAGTTGCACATCAAATCTAAGCTGTCTGAAGTGTTTTTCAAAAGTTATCAACACTTTTATGTTTGGCGTTCCGAAACCCACCTTATCTCAGGCTGAAAAGCGTTTTTGTGCATTGTGCCATAACTTTTCAGGAAAGCTTCAGAACATGAAATTTTAACCTCCCACTATAGCAGAAAGGGTCTTTCTAGTAGTTGCACATCAAATCTAAACTGTCTGAAGTGTTTTTCCAAAGTTATCAACACTTTTATGTTTGGCGTTCCGAAACCCACCTTATCTCAGGCTGAAAAGCGTTTTTACGCATTGTGCCATAACTTTTCAGGGAAGCTTCAGAACATGAAATTTTAACCTCCCACTATAGCAGAAAGGGTCTTTCTAGTAGGTGCACATCAAATCTAAGCTCTCTGAAGTGTTTTTCGAAAGTTATCAACACTTTTATATTTGGCGTTCTGAAACCCACCTTATCTCAGGCTGAAAAGCGTTTTTGTGCATTGTGCCATAACTTTTCAGGAAAGCTTCAGAACATGAAATTTTAACCTCCCACTATAGCAGAAAGGGTCTTTCTAGTAGGTGCACATCAAATCTAAGCTCTCTGAAGTGTTTTTCGAAAGTTATCAACACTTTTATGTTTGGCGTTCCGAAACCCACCTTATCTCAGGCTGAAAAGCGTTTTTGTGCATTGTGCCATAACTTTTCAGGGAAGCTTCAGAACATGAAATTTTAACCTCCCACTATAGCAGAAAGGGTCTTTCTAGTAGTTGGACATCAAATCTAAACTGTCTGAAGTGTTTTTCCAAAGTTATTAACACTTTTATGTTTGGCGTTCCGAAACCCACCTTATCTCAGGCTGAAAAGCGTTTTTGTGCATTGTGCCATAACTTTTCAGGGAAGCTTCAGAACATGAAATTTTAACCTCCCACTATAGCAGAAAGGGTCTTTCTAGTAGTTGCACATCAAATCTAAACTGTCTGAAGTGTTTTTCCAAAGTTATCAACACTTTTATGTTTGGCGTTCCGAAACCCACCTTATCTCAGGCTGAAAAGCGTTTTTGTGCATTGTGCCATAACTTTTCAGGGAAGCTTCAGAACATGAAATTTTAACCTCCCACTATAGCAGAAAGGGTCTTTCTAGTAGTTGCACATCAAATCTAAACTGTCTGAAGTGTTTTTCCAAAGTTATCAACACTTTTATGTTTGGCGTTCCGAAACCCACCTTATCTCAGGCTGAAAAGCGTTTTTGTGCATTGTGCCATAACTTTTCAGGAAAGCTTCAGAACATGAAATTTTAACCTCCCACTATAGCAGAAAGGGTCTTTCTAGTAGTTGCACATCAAATCTAAGCTGTCTGAAATGTTTTTCAAAAGTTATCAACACTTTTATGTTTGGCGTTCCGAAACCCACCTTATCTCAGGCTGAAAAGCGTTTTTGTGCATTGTGCCATAACTTTTCAGGAAAGCTTCAGAACATGAAATTTTAACCTCCCACTATAGCAGAAAGGGTCTTTCTAGTAGTTGCACATCAAATCTAAACTGTCTGAAGTGTTTTTCCAAAGTTATCAACACTTTTATGTTTGGCGTTCCGAAACCCACCTTATCTCAGGCTGAAAAGCGTTTTTACGCATTGTGCCATAACTTTTCAGGGAAGCTTCAGAACATGAAATTTTAACCTCCCACTATAGCAGAAAGGGTCTTTCTAGTAGGTGCACATCAAATCTAAGCTCTCTGAAGTGTTTTTCGAAAGTTATCAACACTTTTATGTTTGGCGTTCCGAAACCCACCTTATCTCAGGCTGAAAAGCGTTTTTGTGCATTGTGCCATAACTTTTCAGGGAAGCTTCAGAACATGAAATTTTAACCTCCCACTATAGCAGAAAGGGTCTTTCTAGTAGTTGCACATCAAATCTAAACTGTCTGAAGTGTTTTTCCAAAGTTATCAACACTTTTATGTTTGGCGTTCCGAAACCCACCTTATCTCAGGCTGAAAAGCGTTTTTACGCATTGTGCCATAACTTTTCAGGGAAGCTCCAGAACATGAAATCTTAACCTCCCACTATAGCAGAAAGGGTCTTTCTAGTAGGTGCACATCAAATCTAAGCTCTCTGAAGTGTTTTTCGAAAGTTATCAACACTTTTATGTTTGGCGTTCCGAAACCCACCTTATCTCAGGCTGAAAAGCGTTTTTGTGCATTGTGCCATAACTTTTCAGGAAAGCTTCAGAACATGAAATTTTAACCTCCCACTATAGCAGAAAGGGTCTTTCTAGTAGGTGCACATCAAATCTAAGCTCTCTGAAGTGTTTTTCGAAAGTTATCAACACTTTTATGTTTGGCGTTCCGAAACCCACCTTATCTCAGGCTGAAAAGCGTTTTTGTGCATTGTGCCATAACTTTTCAGGGAAGCTTCAGAACATGAAATTTTAACCTCCCACTATAGCAGAAAGGGTCTTTCTAGTAGGTGCACATCAAATCTAAGCTCTCTGAAGTGTTTTTCGAAAGTTATCAACACTTTTATGTTTGGCGTTCCGAAACCCACCTTATCTCAGGCTGAAAAGCGTTTTTGTGCATTGTGCCATAACTTTTCAGGGAAGCTTCAGAACATGAAATTTTAACCTCCCACTATAGCAGAAAGGGTCTTTCTAGTAGTTGCACATCAAATCTAAACTGTCTGAAGTGTTTTTCCAAAGTTATTAACACTTTTATGTTTGGCGTTCCGAAACCCACCTTATCTCAGGCTGAAAAGCGTTTTTGTGCATTGTGCCATAACTTTTCAGGGAAGCTTCAGAACATGAAATTTTAACCTCCCACTATAGCAGAAAGGGTCTTTCTAGTAGTTGCACATCAAATCTAAACTGTCTGAAGTGTTTTTCCAAAGTTATCAACACTTTTATGTTTGGCGTTCCGAAACCCACCTTATCTCAGGCTGAAAAGCGTTTTTGTGCATTGTGCCATAACTTTTCAGGGAAGCTTCAGAACATGAAATTTTAACCTCCCATTATAGCAGAAAGGGTCTTTCTAGTAGTTGCACATCAAATCTAAACTGTCTGAAGTGTTTTTCCAAAGTTATCAACACTTTTATGTTTGGCGTTCCGAAACCCACCTTATCTCAGGCTGAAAAGCGTTTTTGTGCATTGTGCCATAACTTTTCAGGGAAGCTTCAGAACATGAAATTTTAACCTCCCACTATAGCAGAAAGGGTCTTTCTAGTAGTTGCACATCAAATCTAAGCTGTCTGAAGTGTTTTTCAAAAGTTATCAACACTTTTATGTTTGGCGTTCCGAAACCCACCTTATCTCAGGCTGAAAAGCGTTTTTGTGCATTGTGCCATAACTTTTCAGGAAAGCTTCAGAACATGAAATTTTAACCTCCCACTATAGCAGAAAGGGTCTTTCTAGTAGTTGCACATCAAATCTAAACTGTCTGAAGTGTTTTTCCAAAGTTATCAACACTTTTATGTTTGGCGTTCCGAAACCCACCTTATCTCAGGCTGAAAAGCGTTTTTACGCATTGTGCCATAACTTTTCAGGGAAGCTTCAGAACATGAAATTTTAACCTCCCACTACAGCAGAAAGGGTCTTTCTAGTAGGTGCACATCAAATCTAAGCTCTCTGAAGTGTTTTTCGAAAGTTATCAACACTTTTATGTTTGGCGTTCCGAAACCCACCTTATCTCAGGCTGAAAAGCGTTTTTGTGCATTGTGCCATAACTTTTCAGGGAAGCTTCAGAACATGAAATTTTAACCTCCCACTATAGCAGAAAGGGTCTTTCTAGTAGTTGCACATCAAATCTAAACTGTCTGAAGTGTTTTTCCAAAGTTATCAACACTTTTATGTTTGGCGTTCCGAAACCCACCTTATCTCAGGCTGAAAAGCGTTTTTGTGCATTGTGCCATAACTTTTCAGGGAAGCTTCAGAACATGAAATTTTAACCTCCCACTATAGCAGAAAGGGTCTTTCTAGTAGTTGCACATCAAATCTAAGCTGTCTGAAGTGTTTTTCAAAAGTTATCAACACTTTTATGTTTGGCGTTCCGAAACCCACCTTATCTCAGGCTGAAAAGCGTTTTTGTGCATTGTGCCATAACTTTTCAGGAAAGCTTCAGAACATGAAATTTTAACCTCCCACTATAGCAGAAAGGGTCTTTCTAGTAGTTGCACATCAAATCTAAACTGTCTGAAGTGTTTTTCCAAAGTTATCAACACTTTTATGTTTGGCGTTCCGAAACCCACCTTATCTCAGGCTGAAAAGCGTTTTTACGCATTGTGCCATAACTTTTCAGGGAAGCTTCAGAACATGAAATTTTAACCTCCCACTATAGCAGAAAGGGTCTTTCTAGTAGGTGCACATCAAATCTAAGCTCTCTGAAGTGTTTTTCCAAAGTTATTAACACTTTTATGTTTGGCGTTCCGAAACCCACCTTATCTCAGGCTGAAAAGCGTTTTTGTGCATTGTGCCATAACTTTTCAGGGAAGCTTCAGAACATGAAATTTTAACCTCCCACTATAGCAGAAAGGGTCTTTCTAGTAGTTGCACATCAAATCTAAGCTGTCTGAAGTGTTTTTCAAAAGTTATCAACACTTTTATGTTTGGCGTTCCGAAACCCACCTTATCTCAGGCTGAAAAGCGTTTTTGTGCATTGTGCCATAACTTTTCAGGAAAGCTTCAGAACATGAAATTTTAACCTCCCACTATAGCAGAAAGGGTCTTTCTAGTAGTTGCACATCAAATCTAAACTGTCTGAAGTGTTTTTCCAAAGTTATCAACACTTTTATGTTTGGCGTTCCGAAACCCACCTTATCTCAGGCTGAAAAGCGTTTTTACGCATTGTGCCATAACTTTTCAGGGAAGCTTCAGAACATGAAATTTTAACCTCCCACTATAGCAGAAAGGGTCTTTCTAGTAGGTGCACATCAAATCTAAGCTCTCTGAAGTGTTTTTCGAAAGTTATCAACACTTTTATGTTTGGCGTTCCGAAACCCACCTTATCTCAGGCTGAAAAGCGTTTTTGTGCATTGTGCCATAACTTTTCAGGGAAGCTTCAGAACATGAAATTTTAACCTCCCACTATAGCAGAAAGGGTCTTTCTAGTAGTTGCACATCAAATCTAAGCTGTCTGAAGTGTTTTTCAAAAGTTATCAACACTTTTATGTTTGGCGTTCCGAAACCCACCTTATCTCAGGCTGAAAAGCGTTTTTGTGCATTGTGCCATAACTTTTCAGGAAAGCTTCAGAACATGAAATTTTAACCTCCCACTATAGCAGAAAGGGTCTTTCTAGTAGGTGCACATCAAATCTAAGCTCTCTGAAGTGTTTTTCGAAAGTTATCAACACTTTTATGTTTGGCGTTCCGAAACCCACCTTATCTCAGGCTGAAAAGCGTTTTTGTGCATTGTGCCATAACTTTTCAGGGAAGCTTCAGAACATGAAATTTTAACCTCCCACTATAGCAGAAAGGGTCTTTCTAGTAGTTGCACATCAAATCTAAGCTGTCTGAAGTGTTTTTCAAAAGTTATCAACACTTTTATGTTTGGCGTTCCGAAACCCACCTTATCTCAGGCTGAAAAGCGTTTTTGTGCATTGTGCCATAACTTTTCAGGAAAGCTTCAGAACATGAAATTTTAACCTCCCACTATAGCAGAAAGGGTCTTTCTAGTAGTTGCACATCAAATCTAAACTGTCTGAAGTGTTTTTCCAAAGTTATCAACACTTTTATGTTTGGCGTTCCGAAACCCACCTTATCTCAGGCTGAAAAGCGTTTTTACGCATTGTGCCATAACTTTTCAGGGAAGCTTCAGAACATGAAATTTTAACCTCCCACTATAGCAGAAAGGGTCTTTCTAGTAGGTGCACATCAAATCTAAGCTCTCTGAAGTGTTTTTCGAAAGTTATCAACACTTTTATGTTTGGCGTTCCGAAACCCACCTTATCTCAGGCTGAAAAGCGTTTTAGTGCATTGTGCCATAACTTTTCAGGGAAGCTTCAGAACATGAAATTTTAACCTCCCACTATAGCAGAAAGGGTCTTTCTAGTAGTTGCACATCAAATCTAAACTGTCTGAAGTGTTTTTCCAAAGTTATCAACACTTTTATGTTTGGCGTTCCGAAACCCACCTTATCTCAGGCTGAAAAGCGTTTTTGTGCATTGTGCCATAACTTTTCAGGGAAGCTTCAGAACATGAAATTTTAACCTCCCACTATAGCAGAAAGGGTCTTTCTAGTAGTTGCACATCAAATCTAAGCTGTCTGAAGTGTTTTTCAAAAGTTATCAACACTTTTATGTTTGGCGTTCCGAAACCCACCTTATCTCAGGCTGAAAAGCGTTTTTGTGCATTGTGCCATAACTTTTCAGGGAAGCTTCAGAACATGAAATTTTAACCTCCCACTATAGCAGAAAGGGTCTTTCTAGTAGTTGCACATCAAATCTAAACTGTCTGAAGTGTTTTTCCAAAGTTATCAACACTTTTATGTTTGGCGTTCCGAAACCCACCTTATCTCAGGCTGAAAAGCGTTTTTACGCATTGTGCCATAACTTTTCAGGGAAGCTTCAGAACATGAAATTTTAACCTCCCACTATAGCAGAAAGGGTCTTTCTAGTAGGTGCACATCAAATCTAAGCTCTCTGAAGTGTTTTTCGAAAGTTATCAACACTTTTATGTTTGGCGTTCCGAAACCCACCTTATCTCAGGCTGAAAAGCGTTTTTGTGCATTGTGCCATAACTTTTCAGGAAAGCTTCAGAACATGAAATTTTAACCTCCCACTATAGCAGAAAGGGTCTTTCTAGTAGGTGCACATCAAATCTAAGCTCTCTGAAGTGTTTTTCGAAAGTTATCAACACTTTTATGTTTGGCGTTCCGAAACCCACCTTATCTCAGGCTGAAAAGAGTTTTTGTGCATTGTGCCATAACTTTTCAGGGAAGCTTCAGCACATGAAATTTTAACCTCCCACTATAGCAGAAAGGGTCTTTCTAGTAGTTGCACATCAAATCTAAACTGTCTGAAGTGTTTTTCCAAAGTTATTAACACTTTTATGTTTGGCGTTCCGAAACCCACCTTATCTCAGGCTGAAAAGCGTTTTTGTGCATTGTGCCATAACTTTTCAGGGAAGCTTCAGAACATGAAATTTTAACCTCCCACTATAGCAGAAAGGGTCTTTCTAGTAGTTGCACATCAAATCTAAACTGTCTGAAGTGTTTTTCCAAAGTTATCAACACTTTTATGTTTGGCGTTCCGAAACCCACCTTATCTCAGGCTGAAAAGCGTTTTTGTGCATTGTGCCATAACTTTTCAGGGAAGCTTCAGAACATGAAATTTTAACCTCCCACTATAGCAGAAAGGGTCTTTCTAGTAGTTGCACATCAAATCTAAACTGTCTGAAGTGTTTTTCCAAAGTTATCAACACTTTTATGTTTGGCGTTCCGAAACCCACCTTATCTCAGGCTGAAAAGCGTTTTTGTGCATTGTGCCATAACTTTTCAGGGAAGCTTCAGAACATGAAATTTTAACCTCCCACTATAGCAGAAAGGGTCTTTCTAGTAGTTGCACATCAAATCTAAGCTGTCTGAAGTGTTTTTCAAAAGTTATCAACACTTTTATGTTTGGCGTTCCGAAACCCACCTTATCTCAGGCTGAAAAGCGTTTTTGTGCATTGTGCCATAACTTTTCAGGAAAGCTTCAGAACATGAAATTTTAACCTCCCACTATAGCAGAAAGGGTCTTTCTAGTAGTTGCACATCAAATCTAAACTGTCTGAAGTGTTTTTCCAAAGTTATCAACACTTTTATGTTTGGCGTTCCGAAACCCACCTTATCTCAGGCTGAAAAGCGTTTTTACGCATTGTGCCATAACTTTTCAGGGAAGCTTCAGAACATGAAATTTTAACCTCCCACTATAGCAGAAAGGGTCTTTCTAGTAGGTGCACATCAAATCTAAGCTCTCTGAAGTGTTTTTCGAAAGTTATCAACACTTTTATGTTTGGCGTTCCGAAACCCACCTTATCTCAGGCTGAAAAGCGTTTTTGTGCATTGTGCCATAACTTTTCAGGGAAGCTTCAGAACATGAAATTTTAACCTCCCACTATAGCAGAAAGGGTCTTTCTAGTAGTTGCACATCAAATCTAAACTGTCTGAAGTGTTTTTCCAAAGTTATCAACACTTTTATGTTTGGCCTTCCGAAACCCACCTTATCTCAGGCTGAAAAGCGTTTTTGTGCATTGTGCCATAACTTTTCAGGGAAGCTTCAGAACATGAAATTTTAACCTCCCACTATAGCAGAAAGGGTCTTTCTAGTAGTTGCACATCAAATCTAAACTGTCTGAAGTGTTTTTCCAAAGTTATTAACACTTTTATGTTTGGCGTTCCGAAACCCACCTTATCTCAGGCTGAAAAGCGTTTTTGTGCATTGTGCCATAACTTTTCAGGGAAGCTTCAGAACATGAAATTTTAACCTCCCACTATAGCAGAAAGGGTCTTTCTAGTAGTTGCACATCAAATCTAAACTGTCTGAAGTGTTTTTCCAAAGTTATCAACACTTTTATGTTTGGCGTTCCGAAACCCACCTTATCTCAGGCTGAAAAGCGTTTTTGTGCATTGTGCCATAACTTTTCAGGGAAGCTTCAGAACATGAAATTTTAACCTCCCACTATAGCAGAAATGGTCTTTCTAGTAGTTGCACATCAAATCTAAGCTGTCTGAAGTGTTTTTCAAAAGTTATCAACACTTTTATGTTTGGCGTTCCGAAACCCACCTTATCTCAGGCTGAAAAGCGTTTTTGTGCATTGTGCCATAACTTTTCAGGGAAGCTTCAGAACATGAAATTTTAACCTCCCACTATAGCAGAAAGGGTCTTTCTAGTAGATGCACATCAAATCTAAGCTGTCTGAAGTGTTTTTCAAAAGTTATCAACACTTTTATGTTTGGCGTTACGAAACCCACCTTATCTCAGGCTGAAAAGCGTTTTTGTGCATTGTGCCATAACTTTTCAGGAAAGCTTCAGAACATGAAATTTTAACCTCCCACTATAGCAGAAAGGGTCTTTCTAGTAGTTGCACATCAAATCTAAACTGTCTGAAGTGTTTTTCCAAAGTTATTAACACTTTTATGTTTGGCGTTCCGAAACCCACCTTATCTCAGGCTGAAAAGCGTTTTTGTGCATTGTGCCATAACTTTTCAGGGAAGCTTCAGAACATGAAATTTTAACCTCCCACCATAGCAGAAAGGGTCTTTCTAGTAGTTGCACATCAAATCTAAACTGTCTGAAGTGTTTTTCCAAAGTTATTAAGACTTTTATGTTTGGCGTTCCGAAACCCACCTTATCTCAGGCTGAAAAGCGTTTTTGTGCATTGTGCCATAACTTTTCAGGGAAGCTTCAGAACATGAAATTTTAACCTCCCACTATAGCAGAAAGGGTCTTTCTAGTAGTTGAACATCAAATCTAAACTGTCTGAAGTGTTTTTCCAAAGTTATCAACACTTTTATGTTTGGCGTTCCGAAACCCACCTTATCTCAGGCTGAAAAGCGTTTTTGTGCATTGTGCCATAACTTTTCAGGGAAGCTTCAGAACATGAAATTTTAACCTCCCACTATAGCAGAAAGGGTCTTTCTAGTAGTTGCACATCAAATCTAAACTGTCTGAAGTGTTTTTCCAAAGTTATCAACACTTTCATGTTTGGCGTTCCGAAACCCACCTTATCTCAGGCTGAAAAGCGTTTTTACGCATTGTGCCATAACCTTTCAGGGAAGCTTCAGAACATGAAATTTTAACCTCCCACTATAGCAGAAAGGGTCTTTCAAGTAGTTGCACATCAAATCTAAACTGTCTGAAGTGTTTTTCCAAAGTTATCAACACTTTTATGTTTGGCGTTCCGAAACCCACCTTATCTCAGGCTGAAAAGCGTTTTTACGCATTGTGCCATAACTTTTCAGGGAAGCTTCAGAACATGAAATTTTAACCTCCCACTATAGCAGAAAGGGTCTTTCTAGTAGGTGCACATCAAATCTAAGCTCTCTGAAGTGTTTTTCGAAAGTTATCAACACTTTTATGTTTGGCGTTCCGAAACCCACCTTATCTCAGGCTGAAAAGCGTTTTTGTGCATTGTGCCATAACTTTTCAGGGAAGCTTCAGAACATGAAATTTTAACCTCCCACTATAGCAGAAAGGGTCTTTCTAGTAGTTGCACATCAAATCTAAACTGTCTGAAGTGTTTTTCCAAAGTTATTAACACTTTTATGTTTGGCGTTCCGAAACCCACCTTATCTCAGGCTGAAAAGCGTTTTTGTGCATTGTGCCATAACTTTTCAGGGAAGCTTCAGAACATGAAATTTTAACCTCCCACTATAGCAGAAAGGGTCTTTCTAGTAGTTGCACATCAAATCTAAACTGTCTGAAGTGTTTTTCCAAAGTTATCAACACTTTTATGTTTGGCGTTCCGAAACCCACCTTATCTCAGGCTGAAAAGCGTTTTTACGCATTGTGCCATAACTTTTCAGGGAAGCTTCAGAACATGAAATTTTAACCTCCCACTATAGCAGAAAGGGTCTTTCTAGTAGGTGCACATCAAATCTAAGCTGTCTGAAGTGTTTTTCGAAAGTTATCAACACTTTTATGTTTGGCGTTCCGAAACCCACCTTATCTCAGGCTGAAAAGCGTTTTTGTGCATTGTGCCATAACTTTTCAGGGAAGCTTCAGAACATGAAATTTTAACCTCCCACTATAGCAGAAAGGGTCTTTCTAGTAGGTGCACATCAAATCTAAACTGTCTGAAGTGTTTTTCCAAAGTTATTAACACTTTTATGTTTGGCGTTCCGAAACCCACCTTATCTCAGGCTGAAAAGCGTTTTTGTGCATTGTGCCATAACTTTTCAGGGAAGCTTCAGAACATGAAATTTTAACCTCCCACTATAGCAGAAAGGGTCTTTCTAGTAGTTGCACATCAAATCTAAACTGTCTGAAGTGTTTTTCCAAAGTTATCAACACTTTTATGTTTGGCGTTCCGAAACCCACCTTATCTCAGGCTGAAAAGCGTTTTTGTGCATTGTGCCATAACTTTTCAGGGAAGCTTCAGAACATGAAATTTTAACCTCCCACTATAGCAGAAAGGGTCTTTCTAGTAGTTGCACATCAAATCTAAACTGTCTGAAGTGTTTTTCCAAAGTTATCAACACTTTTATGTTTGGCGTTCCGAAACCCACCTTATCTCAGGCTGAAAAGCGTTTTTACGCATTGTGCCATAACTTTTCAGGGAAGCTTCAGAACATGAAATTTTAACCTCCCACTATAGCAGAAAGGGTCTTTCTAGTAGGTGCACATCAAATCTAAGCTGTCTGAAGTGTTTTTCGAAAGTTATCAACACTTTTATGTTTGGCGTTCCGAAACCCACCTTATCTCAGGCTGAAAAGCGTTTTTGTGCATTGTGCCATAACTTTTCAGGGAAGCTTCAGAACATGAAATTTTAACCTCCCACTATAGCAGGAAGGGTCTTTCTAGTAGTTGCACATCAAATCTAAGCTGTCTGAAGTGTTTTTCAAAAGTTATCAACACTTTTATGTTTGGCGTTCCGAAACCCACCTTATCTCAGGCTGAAAAGCGTTTTTGTGCATTGTGCCATAACTTTTCAGGAAAGCTTCAGAACATGAAATTTTGACCTCCCACTATAGCAGAAAGGGTCTTTCTAGTAGTTGCACATCAAATCTAAACTGTCTGAAGTGTTTTTCCAAAGTTATCAACACTTTTATGTTTGGCGTTCCGAAACCCACCTTATCTCAGGCTGAAAAGCGTTTTTACGCATTGTGCCATAACTTTTCAGGGAAGCTTCAGAACATGAAATTTTAACCTCCCACTATAGCAGAAAGGGTCTTTCTAGTAGGTGCACATCAAATCTAAGCTCTCTGAAGTGTTTTTCGAAAGTTATCAACACTTTTATGTTTGGCGTTCCGAAACCCACCTTATCTCAGGCTGAAAAGCGTTTTTGTGCATTGTGCCATAACTTTTCAGGAAAGCTTCAGAACATGAAATTTTAACCTCCCACTATAGCAGAAAGGGTCTTTCTAGTAGTTGCACATCAAATCTAAACTGTCTGAAGTGTTTTTCCAAAGTTATTAACACTTTTATGTTTGGCGTTCCGAAACCCACCTTATCTCAGGCTGAAAAGCGTTTTTGTGCATTGTGCCATAACTTTTCAGGGAAGCTTCAGAACATGAAATTTTAACCTCCCACTATAGCAGAAAGGGTCTTTCTAGTAGTTGCACATCAAATCTAAACTGTCTGAAGTGTTTTTCCAAAGTTATCAACACTTTTATGTTTGGCGTTCCGAAACCCACCTTATCTCAGGCTGAAAAGCGTTTTTGTGCATTGTGCCATAACTTTTCAGGGAAGCTTCAGAACATGAAATTTTAACCTCCCACTATAGCAGAAAGGGTCTTTCTAGTAGTTGCACATCAAATCTAAACTGTCTGAAGTGTTTTTCCAAAGTTATCAACACTTTTATGTTTGGCGTTCCGAAACCCACCTTATCTCAGGCTGAAAAGCGTTTTTGTGCATTGTGCCATAACTTTTCAGGGAAGCTTCAGAACATGAAATTTTAACCTCCCACTATAGCAGAAAGGGTCTTTCTAGTAGTTGCACATCAAATCTAAGCTGTCTGAAGTGTTTTTCAAAAGTTATCAACACTTTTATGTTTGGCGTTCCGAAACCCACCTTATCTCAGGCTGAAAATCGTTTTTGTGCATTGTGCCATAACTTTTCAGGAAAGCTTCAGAACATGAAATTTTAACCTCCCACTATAGCAGAAAGGGTCTTTCTAGTAGTTGCACATCAAATCTAAACTGTCTGAAGTGTTTTTCCAAAGTTATCAACACTTTTATGTTTGGCGTTCCGAAACCCACCTTATCTCAGGCTGAAAAGCGTTTTTACGCATTGTGCCATAACTTTTCAGGGAAGCTTCAGAACATGAAATTTTAACCTCCCACTATAGCAGAAAGGGTCTTTCTAGTAGGTGCACATCAAATCTAAGCTCTCTGAAGTGTTTTTCGAAAGTTATCAACCCTTTTATGTTTGGCGTTCCGAAACCCACCTTATCTCAGGCTGAAAAGCGTTTTTGTGCATTGTGCCATAACTTTTCAGGAAAGCTTCAGAACATGACATTTTAACCTCCCACTATAGCAGAAAGGGTCTTTCTAGTAGTTGCACATCAAATCTAAACTGTCTGAAGTGTTTTTCCAAAGTTATTAACACTTTTATGTTTGGCGTTCCGAAACCCACCTTATCTCAGGCTGAAAAGCGTTTTTGTGCATTGTGCCATAACTTTTCAGGGAAGCTTCAGAACATGAAATTTTAACCTCCCACTATAGCAGAAAGGGTCTTTCTAGTAGTTGCACATCAAATCTAAACTGTCTGAAGTGTTTTTCCAAAGTTATCAACACTTTTATGTTTGGCGTTCCGAAACCCACCTTATCTCAGGCTGAAAAGCGTTTTTACGCATTGTGCCATAACTTTTCAGGGAAGCTTCAGAACATGAAATTTTAACCTCCCACTATAGCAGAAAGTGTCTTTCTAGTAGTTGCACATCAAATCTAAACTGTCTGAAGTGTTTTTCCAAAGTTATCAACACTTTTATGTTTGGCGTTCCGAAACCCACCTTATCTCAGGCTGAAAAGCGTTTTTGTGCATTGTGCCATAACTTTTCAGGGAAGCTTCAGAACATGAAATTTTAACCTCCCACTATAGCAGAAAGGGTCTTTCTAGTAGTTGCACATCAAATCTAAGCTGTCTGAAGTGTTTTTCAAAAGTTATCAACACTTTTATGTTTGGCGTTCCGAAACCCACCTTATCTCAGGCTGAAAAGCGTTTTTGTGCATTGTGCCATAACTTTTCAGGAAAGCTTCAGAACATGAAATTTTAACCTCCCACTATAGCAGAAAGGGTCTTTCTAGTAGTTGCACATCAAATCTAAACTGTCTGAAGTGTTTTTCCAAAGTTATCAACACTTTTATGTTTGGCGTTCCGAAACCCACCTTATCTCAGGCTGAAAAGCGTTTTTGTGCATTGTGCCATAACTTTTCAGGAAAGCTTCAGAACATGAAATTTTAACCTCCCACTATAGCAGAAAGGGTCTTTCTAGTAGTTGCACATCAAATCTAAAATGTCTGAAGTGTTTTTCCAAAGTTATCAACACCTTTATGTTTGGCGTTCCGAAACCCACCTTATCTCTGGCTGAAAAGCGTTTTTACGCATTGTGCCATAACTTTTCAGGGAAGCTTCAGAACATGAAATTTTAACCTCCCACTATAGCAGAAAGGGTCTTTCTAGTAGGTGCACATCAAATCTAAGCTCTCTGAAGTGTTTTTCGAAAGTTATCAACACTTTTATGTTTGGCGTTCCGAAACCCACCTTATCTCAGGCTGAAAAGCGTTTTTGTGCATTGTGCCATAACTTTTCAGGGAAGCTTCAGAACATGAAATTTTAACCTCCCACTATAGCAGAAAGGGTCTTTCTAGTAGTTGCACATCAAATCTAAACTGTCTGAAGTGTTTTTCCAAAGTTATCAACACTTTTATGTTTGGCGTTCCGAAACCCACCTTATCTCAGGCTGAAAAGCGTTTTTGTGCATTGTGCCATAACTTTTCAGGGAAGCTTCAGAACATGAAATTTTAACCTCCCACTATAGCAGAAAGGGTCTTTCTAGTAGTTGCACATCAAATCTAAACTGTCTGAAGTGTTTTTCAAAAGTTATCAACACTTTTATGTTTGGCGTTCCGAAACCCACCTTATCTCAGGCTGAAAAGCGTTTTTGTGCATTGTGCCATAACTTTTCAGGAAAGCTTCAGAACATGAAATTTTAACCTCCCACTATAGCAGAAAGGGTCTTTCTAGTAGTTGCACATCAAATCTAAACTGTCTGAAGTGTTTTTCCAAAGTTATCAACACTTTTATATTTGGCGTTCCGAAACCCACCTTATCTCAGGCTGAAAAGCGTTTTTACGCATTGTGCCATAACTTTTCAGGGAAGCTTCAGAACATGAAATTTTAACCTCCCACTATAGCAGAAAGGGTCTTTCTAGTAGGTGCACATCAAATCTAAGCTCTCTGAAGTGTTTTTCGAAAGTTATCAACACTTTCATGTTTGGCGTTCCGAAACCCACCTTATCTCAGGCTGAAAAGCATTTTTGTGCATTGTGCCATAACTTTTCAGGGAAGCTTCAGAACATGAAATTTTAACCTCCCACTATAGCAGAAAGGGTCTTTCTAGTAGTTGCACATCAAATCTAAACTGTCTGAAGTGTTTTTCCAAAGTTATCAACACTTTTATGTTTGGCGTTCCGAAACCCACCTTATCTCAGGCTGAAAAGCGTTTTTGTGCATTGTGCCATAACTTTTCAGGGAAGCTTCAGAACATGAAATTTTAACCTCCCACTATAGCAGAAAGGGTCTTTCTAGTAGTTGCACATCAAATCTAAGCTGTCTGAAGTGTTTTTCAAAAGTTATCAACACTTTTATGTTTGGCGTTCCGAAACCCACCTTATCTCAGGCTGAAAAGCGTTTTTGTGCATTGTGCCATAACTTTTCAGGAAAGCTTCAGAACATGAAATTTTAACCTCCCACTATAGCAGAAAGGGTCTTTCTAGTAGTTGCACATCAAATCTAAACTGTCTGAAGTGTTTTTCCAAAGTTATCAACACTTTTATGTTTGGCGTTCCGAAACCCACCTTATCTCAGGCTGAAAAGCGTTTTTACGCATTGTGCCATAACTTTTCAGGGAAGCTTCAGAACATGAAATTTTAACCTCCCACTATAGCAGAAAGGGTCTTTCTAGTAGGTGCACATCAAATCTAAGCTCTCTGAAGTGTTTTTCGAAAGTTATCAACACTTTTATGTTTGGCGTTCCGAAACCCACCTTATCTCAGGCTGAAAAGCGTTTTTGTGCATTGTGCCATAACTTTTCAGGGAAGCTTCAGAACATGAAATTTTAACCTCCCACTATAGCAGAAAGGGTCTTTCTAGTAGTTGCACATCAAATCTAAACTGTCTGAAGTGTTTTTCCAAAGTTATTAACACTTTTATGTTTGGCGTTCCGAAACCCACCTTATCTCAGGCTGAAAAGCGTTTTTGTGCATTGTGCCATAACTTTTCAGGGAAGCTTCAGAACATGAAATTTTAACCTCCCACTATAGCAGAAAGGGTCTTTCTAGTAGTTGCACATCAAATCTAAGCTGTCTGAAGTGTTTTTCAAAAGTTATCAACACTTTTATGTTTGGCGTTCCGAAACCCACCTTATCTCAGGCTGAAAAGCGTTTTTGTGCATTGTGCCATAACTTTTCAGGAAAGCTTCAGAACATGAAATTTTAACCTCCCACTATAGCAGAAAGGGTCTTTCTAGTAGTTGCACTTCAAATCTAAACTGTCTGAAGTGTTTTTCCAAAGTTATCAACACTTTTATGTTTGGCGTTCCGAAACCCACCTTATCTCAGGCTGAAAAGCGTTTTTACGCATTGTGCCATAACTTTTCAGGGAAGCTTCAGAACATGAAATTTTAACCTCCCACTATAGCAGAAAGGGTCTTTCTAGTAGGTGCACATCAAATCTAAGCTCTCTGAAGTGTTTTTCGAAAGTTATCAACACTTTTATGTTTGGCGTTCCGAAACCCACCTTATCTCAGGCTGAAAAGCGTTTTTGTGCATTGTGCCATAACTTTTCAGGAAAGCTTCAGAACATGAAAATTTAACCTCCCACTATAGCAGAAAGGGTCTTTCTAGTAGTTGCACATCAAATCTAAACTGTCTGAAGTGTTTTTCCAAAGTTATTAACACTTTTATGTTTGGCGTTCCGAAACCCACCTTATCTCAGGCTGAAAAGCGTTTTTGTGCATTGTGCCATAACTTTTCAGGGAAGCTTCAGAACATGAAATTTTAACCTCCCACTATAGCAGAAAGGGTCTTTCTAGTAGTTGCACATCAAATCTAAACTGTCTGAAGTGTTTTTCCAAAGTTATCAACACTTTTATGTTTGGCGTTCCGAAACCCACCTTATCTCAGGCTGAAAAGCGTTTTTACGCATTGTGCCATAACTTTTCAGGGAAGCTTCAGAACATGAAATTTTAACCTCCCACTATAGCAGAAAGGGTCTTTCTAGTAGTTGCACATCAAATCTAAACTGTCTGAAGTGTTTTTCCAAAGTTATCAACACTTTTATGTTTGGCGTTCCGAAACCCACCTTATCTCAGGCTGAAAAGCGTTTTTGTGCATTGTGCCATAACTTTTCAGGGAAGCTTCAGAACATGAAATTTTAACCTCCCACTATAGCAGAAAGGGTCTTTCTAGTAGTTGCACATCAAATCTAAGCTGTCTGAAGTGTTTTTCAAAAGTTATCAACACTTTTATGTTTGGCGTTCCGAAACCCACCTTATCTCAGGCTGAAAAGCGTTTTTGTGCATTGTGCCATAACTTTTCAGGAAAGCTTCAGAACATGAAATTTTAACCTCCCACTATAGCAGAAAGGGTCTTTCTAGTAGTTGCACATCAAATCTAAACTGTCTGAAGTGTTTTTCCAAAGTTATCAACACTTTTATGTTTGGCGTTCCGAAACCCACCTTATCTCAGGCTGAAAAGCGTTTTTGTGCATTGTGCCATAACTTTTCAGGAAAGCTTCAGAACATGAAATTTTAACCTCCCACTATAGCAGAAAGGGTCTTTCTAGTAGTTGCACATCAAATCTAAACTGTCTGAAGTGTTTTTCCAAAGTTATCAACACTTTTATGTTTGGCGTTCCGAAACCCACCTTATCTCTGGCTGAAAAGCGTTTTTACGCATTGTGCCATAACTTTTCAGGGAAGCTTCAGAACATGAAATTTTAACCTCCCACTATAGCAGAAAGGGTCTTTCTAGTAGGTGCACATCAAATCTAAGCTCTCTGAAGTGTTTTTCGAAAGTTATCAACACTTTTATGTTTGGCGTTCCGAAACCCACCTTATCTCAGGCTGAAAAGCGTTTTTGTGCATTGTGCCATAACTTTTCAGGGAAGCTTCAGAACATGAAATTTTAACCTCCCACTATAGCAGAAAGGGTCTTTCTAGTAGTTGCACATCAAATCTAAACTGTCTGAAGTGTTTTTCCAAAGTTATCAACACTTTTATGTTTGGCGTTCCGAAACCCACCTTATCTCAGGCTGAAAAGCGTTTTTGTGCATTGTGCCATAACTTTTCAGGGAAGCTTCAGAACATGAAATTTTAACCTCCCACTATAGCAGAAAGGGTCTTTCTAGTAGTTGCACATCAAATCTAAGCTGTCTGAAGTGTTTTTCAAAAGTTATCAACACTTTTATGTTTGGCGTTCCGAAACCCACCTTATCTCAGGCTGAAAAGCGTTTTTGTGCATTGTGCCATAACTTTTCAGGAAAGCTTCAGAACATGAAATTTTAACCTCCCACTATAGCAGAAAGGGTCTTTCTAGTAGTTGCACATCAAATCTAAACTGTCTGAAGTGTTTTTCCCAAGTTATCAACACTTTTATGTTTGGCGTTCCGAAACCCACCTGATCTCAGGCTGAAAAGCGTTTTTACGCATTGTGCCATAACTTTTCAGGGAAGCTTCAGAACATGAAATTTTAACCTCCCACTATAGCAGAAAGGGTCTTTCTAGTAGGTGCACATCAAATCTAAGCTCTCTGAAGTGTTTTTCGAAAGTTATCAACACTTTCATGTTTGGCGTTCCGAAACCCACCTTATCTCAGGCTGAAAAGCGTTTTTGTGCATTGTGCCATAACTTTTCAGGGAAGCTTCAGAACATGAAATTTTAACCTCCCACTATAGCAGAAAGGGCCTTTCTAGTAGTTGCACATCAAATCTAAACTGTCTGAAGTGTTTTTCCAAAGTTATCAACACTTTTATGTTTGGCGTTCCGAAACCCACCTTATCTCAGGCTGAAAAGCGTTTTTGTGCATTGTGCCATAACTTTTCAGGGAAGCTTCAGAACATGAAATTTTAACCTCCCACTATAGCAGAAAGGGTCTTTCTAGTAGTTGCACATCAAATCTAAGCTGTCTGAAGTGTTTTTCAAAAGTTATCAACACTTTTATGTTTGGCGTTCCGAAACCCACCTTATCTCAGGCTGAAAAGCGTTTTTGTGCATTGTGCCATAACTTTTCAGGAAAGCTTCAGAACATGAAATTTTAACCTCCCACTATAGCAGAAAGGGTCTTTCTAGTAGTTGCACATCAAATCTAAACTGTCTGAAGTGTTTTTCCAAAGTTATCAACACTTTTATGTTTGGCGTTCCGAAACCCACCTTATCTCAGGCTGAAAAGCGTTTTTACGCATTGTGCCATAACTTTTCAGGGAAGCTTCAGAACATGAAATTTTAACCTCCCACTATAGCAGAAAGGGTCTTTCTAGTAGGTGCACATCAAATCTAAGCTCTCTGAAGTGTTTTTCGAAAGTTATCAACACTTTTATGTTTGGCGTTCCGAAACCCACCTTATCTCAGGCTGAAAAGCGTTTTTGTGCATTGTGCCATAACTTTTCAGGGAAGCTTCAGAACATGAAATTTTAACCTCCCACTATAGCAGAAAGGGTCTTTCTAGTAGTTGCACATCAAATCTAAACTGTCTGAAGTGTTTTTCCAAAGTTATTAACACTTTTATGTTTGGCGTTCCGAAACCCACCTTATCTCAGGCTGAAAAGCGTTTTTGTGCATTGTGCCATAACTTTTCAGGGAAGCTTCAGAACATGAAATTTTAACCTCCCACTATAGCAGAAAGGGTCTTTCTAGTAGTTGCACATCAAATCTAAACTGTCTGAAGTGTTTTTCCAAAGTTATCAACACTTTTATGTTTGGCGTTCCGAAACCCACCTTATCTCAGGCTGAAAAGCGTTTTTACGCATTGTGCCATAACTTTTCAGGGAAGCTTCAGAACATGAAATTTTAACCTCCCACTATAGCAGAAAGGGTCTTTCTAGTAGGTGCACATCAAATCTAAGCTGTCTGAAGTGTTTTTCGAAAGTTATCAACACTTTTATGTTTGGCGTTCCGAAACCCACCTTATCTCAGGCTGAAAAGCGTTTTTGTGCATTGTGCCATAACTTTTCAGGGAAGCTTCAGAACATGAAATTTTAACCTCCCACTATAGCAGAAAGGGTCTTTCTAGTAGTTGCACATCAAATCTAAGCTGTCTGAAGTGTTTTTCCAAAGTTATCAACACTTTTATGTTTGGCGTTCCGAAACCCACCTTATCTCAGGCTGAAAAGCGTTTTTACGCATTGTGCCATAACTTTTCAGGGAAGCTTCAGAACATGAAATTTTAACCTCCCACTATAGCAGAAAGGGTCTTTCTAGTAGGTGCACATCAAATCTAAGCTCTCTGAAGTGTTTTTCGAAAGTTATCAACACTTTTATGTTTGGCGTTCCGAAACCCACCTTATCTCAGGCTGAAAAGCGTTTTTGTGCATTGTGCCATAACTTTTCAGGAAAGCTTCAGAACATGAAATTTTAACCTCCCACTATAGCAGAAAGGGTCTTTCTAGTAGTTGCACATCAAATCTAAGCTGTCTGAAGTGTTTTTCCAAAGTTATTAACACTTTTATGTTTGGCGTTCCGAAACCCACCTTATCTCAGGCTGAAAAGCGTTTTTGTGCATTGTGCCATAACTTTTCAGGGAAGCTTCAGAACATGAAATTTTAACCTCCCACTATAGCAGAAAGGGTCTTTCTAGTAGTTGCACATCAAATCTAAACTGTCTGAAGTGTTTTTCCAAAGTTATCAACACTTTTATGTTTGGCGTTCCGAAACCCACCTTATCTCAGGCTGAAAAGCGTTTTTACGCATTGTGCCATAACTTTTCAGGGAAGCTTCAGAACATGAAATTTTAACCTCCCACTATAGCAGAAAGGGTCTTTCTAGTAGGTGCACATCAAATCTAAGCTCTCTGAAGTGTTTTTCGAAAGTTATCAACACTTTTATGTTTGGCGTTCCGAAACCCACCTTATCTCAGGCTGAAAAGCGTTTTTGTGCATTGTGCCATAACTTTTCAGGAAAGCTTCAGAACATGAAATTTTAACCTCCCACTATAGCAGAAAGGGTCTTTCTAGTAGTTGCACATCAAATCTAAACTGTCTGAAGTGTTTTTCCAAAGTTATTAACACTTTTATGTTTGGCGTTCCGAAACCCACCTTATCTCAGGCTGAAAAGCGTTTTTGTGCATTGTGCCATAACTTTTCAGGGAAGCTTCAGAACATGAAATTTTAACCTCCCACTATAGCAGAAAGGGTCTTTCTAGTAGTTGCACATCAAATCTAAACTGTCTGAAGTGTTTTTCCAAAGTTATCAACACTTTTATGTTTGGCGTTCCGAAACCCACCTTATCTCAGGCTGAAAAGCGTTTTTGTGCATTGTGCCATAACTTTTCAGGGAAGCTTCAGAACATGAAATTTTAACCTCCCACTATAGCAGAAAGGGTCTTTCTAGTAGTTGCACATCAAATCTAAGCTGTCTGAAGTGTTTTTCAAAAGTTATCAACACTTTTATGTTTGGCGTTCCGAAACCCACCTTATCTCAGGCTGAAAAGCGTTTTTGTGCATTGTGCCATAACTTTTCAGGGAAGCTTCAGAACATGAAATTTTAACCTCCCACTATAGCAGAAAGGGTCTTTCTAGTAGTTGCACATCAAATCTAAACTGTCTGAAGTGTTTTTCCAAAGTTATTAACACTTTTATGTTTGGCGTTCCGAAACCCACCTTATCTCAGGCTGAAAAGCGTTTTTGTGCATTGTGCCATAACTTTTCAGGGAAGCTTCAGAACATGAAATTTTAACCTCCCACTATAGCAGAAAGGGTCTTTCTAGTAGTTGCACATCAAATCTAAACTGTCTGAAGTGTTTTTCCAAAGTTATCAACACTTTTATGTTTGGCGTTCCGAAACCCACCTTATCTCAGGCTGAAAAGCGTTTTTACGCATTGTGCCATAACTTTTCAGGGAAGCTTCAGAACATGAAATTTTAACCTCCCACTAAAGCAGAAAGGGTCTTTCTAGAAGGTGCACATCAAATCTAAGCTGTCTGAAGTGTTTTTCGAAAGTTATCAACACTTTTATGTTTGGCGTTCCGAAACCCACCTTATCTCAGGCTGAAAAGCGTTTTTGTGCATTGTGCCATAACTTTTCAGGAAAGCTTCAGAACATGAAATTTTAACCTCCCACTATAGCAGAAAGGGTCTTTCTAGTAGTTGCACATCAAATCTAAACTGTCTGAAGTGTTTTTCCAAAGTTATTAACACTTTTATGTTTGGCGTTCCGAAACCCACCTTATCTCAGGCTGAAAAGCGTTTTTGTGCATTGTGCCATAACTTTTCAGGGAAGCTTCAGAACATGAAATTTTAACCTCCCACTATAGCAGAAAGGGTCTTTCTAGTAGTTGCACATCAAATCTAAACTGTCTGAAGTGTTTTTCCAAAGTTATCAACACTTTTATGTTTGGCGTTCCGAAACCCACCTTATCTCAGGCTGAAAAGCGTTTTTACGCATTGTGCCATAACTTTTCAGGGAAGCTTCAGAACATGAAATTTTAACCTCCCACTATAGCAGAAAGGGTCTTTCTAGTAGGTGCACATCAAATCTAAGCTGTCTGAAGTGTTTTTCGAAAGTTATCAACACTTTTATGTTTGGCGTTCCGAAACCCACCTTATCTCAGGCTGAAAAGCGTTTTTGTGCATTGTGCCATAACTTTTCAGGGAAGCTTCAGAACATGAAATTTTAACCTCCCACTATAGCAGAAAGGGTCTTTCTAGTAGTTGCACATCAAATCTAAGCTGTCTGAAGTGTTTTTCAAAAGTTATCAACACTTTTATGTTTGGCGTTCCGAAACCCACCTTATCTCAGGCTGAAAAGCGTTTTTGTGCATTGTGCCATAACTTTTCAGGAAAGCTTCAGAACATGAAATTTTAACCTCCCACTATAGCAGAAAGGGTCTTTCTAGTAGTTGCACATCAAATCTAAACTGTCTGAAGTGTTTTTCCAAAGTTATTAACACTTTTATGTTTGGCGTTCCGAAACCCACCTTATCTCAGGCTGAAAAGCGTTTTTGTGCATTGTGCCATAACTTTTCAGGGAAGCTTCAGAACATGAAATTTTAACCTCCCACTATAGCAGAAAGGGTCTTTCTAGTAGTTGCACATCAAATCTAAACTGTCTGAAGTGTTTTTCCAAAGTTATCAACACTTTTATGTTTGGCGTTCCGAAACCCACCTTATCTCAGGCTGAAAAGCGTTTTTACGCATTGTGCCATAACTTTTCAGGGAAGCTTCAGAACATGAAATTTTAACCTCCCACTAAAGCAGAAAGGGTCTTTCTAGAAGGTGCACATCAAATCTAAGCTGTCTGAAGTGTTTTTCGAAAGTTATCAACACTTTTATGTTTGGCGTTCCGAAACCCACCTTATCTCAGGCTGAAAAGCGTTTTTGTGCATTGTGCCATAACTTTTCAGGGAAGCTTCAGAACATGAAATTTTAACCTCCCACTATAGCAGAAAGGGTCTTTCTAGTAGTTGCACATCAAATCTAAACTGTCTGAAGTGTTTTTCCAAAGTTATCAACACTTTTATGTTTGGCGTTCCGAAACCCACCTTATCTCAGGCTGAAAAGCGTTTTTGTGCATTGTGCCATAACTTTTCAGGGAAGCTTCAGAACATGAAATTTTAACTTCCCACTATAGCAGAAAGGGTCTTTCTAGTAGTTGCACATCAAATCTAAGCTGTCTGAAGTGTTTTTCAAAAGTTATCAACACTTTTATGTTTGGCGTTCCGAAACCCACCTTATCTCAGGCTGAAAAGCGTTTTTACGCATTGTGCCATAACTTTTCAGGGAAGCTTCAGAACATGAAATTTTAACCTCCCACTATAGCAGAAAGGGTCTTTCTAGTAGGCGCACATCAAATCTAAGCTCTCTGAAGTGTTTTTCGAAAGTTATCAACACTTTTATGTTTGGCGTTCCGAAACCCACCTTATCTCAGGCTGAAAAGCGTTTTTGTGCATTGTGCCATAACTTTTCAGGGAAGCTTCAGAACATGAAATTTTAACCTCCCACTATAGCAGAAAGGGTCTTTCTAGTAGTTGCACATCAAATCTAAACTGTCTGAAGTGTTTTTCCAAAGTTATCAACACTTTTATGTTTGGCGTTCCGAAACCCACCTTATCTCAGGCTGAAAAGCGTTTTTGTGCATTGTGCCATAACTTTTCAGGGAAGCTTCAGAACATGAAATTTTAACCTCCCACTATAGCAGAAAGGGTCTTTCTAGTAGTTGCACATCAAATCTAAACTGTCTGAAGTGTTTTTCCAAAGTTATCAACACTTTTATGTTTGGCGTTCCGAAACCCACCTTATCTCAGGCTGAAAAGCGTTTTTGTGCATTGTGCCATAACTTTTATGGGAAGCTTCAGAACATGAAATTTTAACCTCCCACTATAGCAGAAAGGGTCTTTCTAGTAGTTGCACATCAAATCTAAGCTGTCTGAAGTGTTTTTCAAAAGTTATCAACACTTTTATGTTTGGCGTTCCGAAACCCACCTTATCTCAGGCTGAAAAGCGTTTTTGTGCATTGTGCCATAACTTTTCAGGAAAGCTTCAGAACATGAAATTTTAACCTCCCACTATAGCAGAAAGGGTCTTTCTAGTAGGTGCACATCAAATCTAAGCTCTCTGAAGTGTTTTTCGAAAGTTATCAACACTTTTATGTTTGGCGTTCCGAAACCCACCTTATCTCAGGCTGAAAAGCGTTTTTGTGCATAGTGCCATAACTTTTCAGGGAAGCTTCAGAACATGAAATTTTAACCTCCCACTATAGCAGAAAGGGTCTTTCTAGTAGTTGCACATCAAATCTAAACTGTCTGAAGTGTTTTTCCAAAGTTATCAACACTTTTATGTTTGGCGTTCCGAAACCCACCTTATCTCAGGCTGAAAAGCGTTTTTGTGCATTGTGCCATAACTTTTCAGGGAAGCTTCAGAACATGAAATTTTAACCTCCCACTATAGCAGAAAGGGTCTTTCTAGTAGTTGCACATCAAATCTAAGCTGTCTGAAGTGTTTTTCAAAAGTTATCAACACTTTTATGTTTGGCGTTCCGAAACCCACCTTATCTCAGGCTGAAAAGCGTTTTTGTGCATTGTGCCATAACTTTTCAGGAAAGCTTCAGAACATGAAATTTTAACCTCCCACTATAGCAGAAAGGGTCTTTCTAGTAGTTGCACATCAAATCTAAACTGTCTGAAGTGTTTTTCCAAAGTTATCAACGCTTTTATGTTTGGCGTTCCGAAACCCACCTTATCTCAGGCTGAAAAGCGTTTTTACGCATTGTGCCATAACTTTTCAGGGAAGCTTCAGAACATGAAATTTTAACCTCCCACTATAGCAGAAAGGGTCTTTCTAGTAGGTGCACATCAAATCTAAGCTCTCTGAAGTGTTTTTCGAAAGTTATCAACACTTTTATGTTTGGCGTTCCGAAACCCACCTTATCTCAGGCTGAAAAGCGTTTTTGTGCATTATGCCATAACTTTTCAGGAAAGCTTCAGAACATGAAATTTTAACCTCCCACTATAGCAGAAAGGGTCTTTCTAGTAGTTGCACATCAAATCTAAACTGTCTGAAGTGTTTTTCCAAAGTTATCAACACTTTTATGTTTGGCGTTCCGAAACCCACCTTATCTCAGGCTGAAAAGCGTTTTTGTGCATTGTGCCATAACTTTTCGGGAAAGCTTCAGAACATGAAATTTTAACCTCCCACTATAGCAGAAAGGGTCTTTCTAGTAGTTGCACATCAAATCTAAACTGTCTGAAGTGTTTTTCCAAAGTTATCAACACTTTTATGTTTGGCGTTCCGAAACCCACCTTATCTCAGGCTGAAAAGCGTTTTTACGCATTGTGCCATAACTTTTCAGGGAAGCTTCAGAACATGAAATTTTAACCTCCCACTATAGCAGAAAGGGTCTTTCTTGTAGGTGCACATCAAATCTAAGCTCTCTGAAGTGTTTTTCGAAAGTTATCAACACTTTTATGTTTGGCGTTCCGAAACCCACCTTATCTCAGGCTGAAAAGCGTTTTTGTGCATTGTGCCATAACTTTTCAGGGAAGCTTCAGAACATGAAATTTTAACCTCCCACTATAGCAGAAAGGGTCTTTCTAGTAGTTGCACATCAAATCTAAACTGTCTGAAGTGTTTTTCCAAAGTTATCAACACTTTTATGTTTGGCGTTCCGAAACCCACCTTATCTCAGGCTGAAAAGCGTTTTTGTGCATTGTGCCATAACTTTTCAGGGAAGCTTCAGAACATGAAATTTTAACCTCCCACTATAGCAGAAAGGGTCTTTCTAGTAGTTGCACATCAAATCTAAACTGTCTGAAGTGTTTTTCCAAAGTTATCAACACTTTTATGTTTGGCGTTCCGAAACCCACCTTATCTCAGGCTGAAAAGCGTTTTTGTGCATTGTGCCATAACTTTTCAGGGAAGCTTCAGAACATGAAATTTTAACCTCCCACTATAGCAGAAAGGGTCTTTCTAGTAGTTGCACATCAAATCTAAGCTGTCTGAAGTGTTTTTCAAAAGTTATCAACACTTTTATGTTTGGCGTTCCGAAACCCACCTTATCTCAGGCTGAAAAGCGTTTTTGTGCATTGTGCCATAACTTTTCAGGAAAGCTTCAGAACATGAAATTTTAACCTCCCACTATAGCAGAAAGGGTCTTTCTAGTAGTTGCACATCAAATCTAAACTGTCTGAAGTGTTTTTCCAAAGTTATCAACACTTTTATGTTTGGCGTTCCGAAACCCACCTTATCTCAGGCTGAAAAGCGTTTTTACGCATTGTGCCATAACTTTTCAGGGAAGCTTCAGAACATGAAATTTTAACCTCCCACTATAGCAGAAAGGGTCTTTCTAGTAGGTGCACATCAAATCTAAGCTCTCTGAAGTGTTTTTCGAAAGTTATCAACACTTTTATGTTTGGCGTTCCGAAACCCACCTTATCTCAGGCTGAAAAGCGTTTTTGTGCATAGTGCCATAACTTTTCAGGGAAGCTTCAGAACATGAAATTTTAACCTCCCACTATAGCAGAAAGGGTCTTTCTAGTAGTTGCACATCAAATCTAAACTGTCTGAAGTGTTTTTCCAAAGTTATCAACACTTTTATGTTTGGCGTTCCCAAACCCACCTTATCTCAGGCTGAAAAGCGTTTTTGTGCATTGTGCCATAACTTTTCAGGGAAGCTTCAGAACATGAAATTTTAACCTCCCACTATAGCAGAAAGGGTCTTTCTAGTAGTTGCACATCAAATCTAAGCTGTCTGAAGTGTTTTTCAAAAGTTATCAACACTTTTATGTTTGGCGTTCCGAAACCCACCTTATCTCAGGCTGAAAAGCGTTTTTGTGCATTGTGCCATAACTTTTCAGGGAAGCTTCAGAACATGAAATTTTAACCTCCCACTATAGCAGAAAGGGTCTTTCTAGTAGTTGCACATCAAATCTAAGCTGTCTGAAGTGTTTTTCAAAAGTTATCAACACTTTTATGTTTGGCGTTCCGAAACCCACCTTATCTCAGGCTGAAAAGCGTTTTTGTGCATTGTGCCATAACTTTTCAGGAAAGCTTCAGAACATGAAATTTTAACCTCCCACTATAGCAGAAAGGGTCTTTCTAGTAGTTGCACATCAAATCTAAACTGTCTGAAGTGTTTTTCCAAAGTTATCAACACTTATATGTTTGGCGTTCCGAAACCCACCTTATCTCAGGCTGAAAAGCGTTTTTGTGCATTGTGCCATAACTTTTCAGGGAAGCTTCAGAACATGAAATTTTAACCTCCCACTATAGCAGAAAGGGTCTTTCTAGTAGTTGCACATCAAATCTAAACTGTCTGAAGTGTTTTTCCAAAGTTATCAACACTTTTATGTTTGGCGTTCCGAAACCCACCTTATCTCAGGCTGAAAAGCGTTTTTACGCATTGTGCCATAACTTTTCAGGGAAGCTTCAGAACATGAAATTTTAACCTCCCAGTATAGCAGAAAGGGTCTTTCTAGTAGGTGCACATCAAATCTAAGCTCTCTGAAGTGTTTTTCGAAAGTTATCAACACTTTTATGTTTGGCGTTCCGAAACCCACCTTATCTCAGGCTGAAAAGCGTTTTTGTGCATTGTGCCATAACTTTTCAGGAAAGCTTCAGAACATGAAATTTTAACCTCCCACTATAGCAGAAAGGGTCTTTCTAGTAGTTGCACATCAAATCTAAACTGTCTGAAGTGTTTTTCCAAAGTTATTAACACTTTTATGTTTGGCCTTCCGAAACCCACCTTATCTCAGGCTGAAAAGCGTATTTGTGCATTGTGCCATAACTTTTCAGGGAAGCTTCAGAACATGAAATTTTAACCTCCCACTATAGCAGAAAGGGTCTTTCTAGTAGTTGCACATCAAATCTAAACTGTCTGAAGTGTTTTTCCAAAGTTATCAACACTTTTATGTTTGGCGTTCCGAAACCCACCTTATCTCAGGCTGAAAAGCGTTTTTACGCATTGTGCCATAACTTTTCAGGGAAGCTTCAGAACATTAAATTTTAACCTCCCACTATAGCAGAAAGGGTCTTTCTAGTAGTTGCACATCAAATCTAAACTGTCTGAAGTGTTTTTCCAAAGTTATCAACACTTTTATGTTTGGCGTTCCGAAACCCACCTTATCTCAGGCTGAAAAGCGTTTTTACGCATTGTGCCATAACTTTTCAGGGAAGCTTCAGAACATGAAATTTTAACCTCCCACTATAGCAGAAAGGGTCTTTCTAGTAGGTGCACATCAAATCTAAGCTGTCTGAAGTGTTTTTCGAAAGTTATCAACACTTTTATGTTTGGTGTTCCGAAACCCACCTTATCTCAGGCTGAAAAGCGTTTTTGTGCATTGTGCCATAACTTTTCAGGGAAGCTTCAGAACATGAAATTTTAACCTCCCACTATAGCAGGAAGGGTCTTTCTAGTAGTTGCACATCAAATCTAAGCTGTCTGAAGTGTTTTTCCAAAGTTATCAACACTTTTATGTTTGGCGTTCCGAAACCCACCTTATCTCAGGCTGAAAAGCGTTTTTACGCATTGTGCCATAACTTTTCAGGAAAGCTTCAGAACATGAAATTTTAACCTCCCACTATAGCAGAAAGGGTCTTTCTAGTAGTTGCACATCAAATCTAAGCTGTCTGAAGTGTTTTTCCAAAGTTATTAACACTTTTATGTTTGGCGTTCCGAAACCCACCTTATGTCAGGCTGAAAAGCGTTTTTGTGCATTGTGCCATAACTTTTCAGGGAAGCTTCAGAACATGAAATTTTAACCTCCCACTATAGCAGAAAGGGTCTTTCTAGTAGTTGCACATCAAATCTAAACTGTCTGAAGTGTTTTTCCAAAGTTATCAACACTTTTATGTTTGGCGTTCCGAAACCCACCTTATCTCAGGCTGAAAAGCGTTTTTACGCATTGTGCCATAACTTTTCAGGGAAGCTTCAGAACATGAAATTTTAACCTCCCACTATAGCAGAAAGGGTCTTTCTAGTAGGTGCACATCAAATCTAAGCTCTCTGAAGTGTTTTTCGAAAGTTATCAACACTTTTATGTTTGGCGTTCCGAAACCCACCTTATCTCAGGCTGAAAAGCGTTTTTGTGCATTGTGCCATAACTTTTCAGGAAAGCTTCAGAACATGAAATTTTAACCTCCCACTATAGCAGAAAGGGTCTTTCTAGTAGTTGCACATCAAATCTAAACTGTCTGAAGTGTTTTTCCAAAGTTATTAACACTTTTATGTTTGGCCTTCCGAAACCCACCTTATCTCAGGCTGAAAAGCGTTTTTGTGCATTGTGCCATAACTTTTCAGGGAAGCTTCAGAACATGAAATTTTAACCTCCCACTATAGCAGAAAGGGTCTTTCTAGTAGTTGCACATCAAATCTAAACTGTCTGAAGTGTTTTTCCAAAGTTATCAACACTTTTATGTTTGGCGTTCCGAAACCCACCTTATCTCAGGCTGAAAAGCGTTTTTACGCATTGTGCCATAACTTTTCAGGGAAGCTTCAGAACATTAAATTTTAACCTCCCACTATAGCAGAAAGGGTCTTTCTAGTAGGTGCACATCAAATCTAAGCTGTCTGAAGTGTTTTTCGAAAGTTATCAACACTTTTATGTTTGGCGTTCCGAAACCCACCTTATCTCAGGCTGAAAAGCGTTTTTGTGCATTGTGCCATAACTTTTCAGGGAAGCTTCAGAACATGAAATTTTAACCTCCCACTATAGCAGAAAGGGTCTTTCTAGTAGTTGCACATCAAATCTAAGCTGTCTGAAGTGTTTTTCAAAAGTTATCAACACTTTTATGTTTGGCGTTCCGAAACCCACCTTATCTCAGGCTGAAAAGCGTTTTTGTGCATTGTGCCATAACTTTTCAGGAAAGCTTCAGAACATGAAATTTTAACCTCCCACTATAGCAGAAAGGGTCTTTCTAGTAGTTGCACATCAAATCTAAACTGTCTGAAGTGTTTTTCCAAAGTTATTAACACTTTTATGTTTGGCGTTCCGAAACCCACCTTATCTCAGGCTGAAAAGCGTTTTTGTGCATTGTGCCATAACTTTTCAGGGAAGCTTCAGAACATGAAATTTTAACCTCCCACTATAGCAGAAAGGGTCTTTCTAGTAGTTGCACATCAAATCTAAACTGTCTGAAGTGTTTTTCCAAAGTTATTAACACTTTTATGTTTGGCGTTCCGAAACCCACCTTATCTCAGGCTGAAAAGCGTTTTTGTGCATTGTGCCATAACTTTTCAGGGAAGCTTCAGAACATGAAATTTTAACCTCCCACTATAGCAGAAAGGGTCTTTCTAGTAGTTGCACATCAAATCTAAGCTGTCTGAAGTGTTTTTCAAAAGTTATCAACACTTTTATGTTTGGCGTTCCGAAACCCACCTTATCTCAGGCTGAAAAGCGTTTTTGTGCATTGTGCCATAACTTTTCAGGAAAGCTTCAGAACATGAAATTTTAAGCTCCCACTACAGCAGAAAGGGTCTTTCTAGTAGGTGCACATCAAATCTAAGCTCTCTGAAGTGTTTTTCGAAAGTTATCAACACTTTTATGTTTGGCGTTCCGAAACCCACCTTATCTCAGGCTGAAAAGCGTTTTTGTGCATTTTGCCATAACTTTTCAGGGAAGCTTCAGAACATGAAATTTTAATCTCCCACTATAGCAGAAAGGGACTTTCTAGTAGTTGCACATCAAATCTAAACTGTCTGAAGTGTTTTTCCAAAGTTATTAACACTTTTATGTTTGGCGTTCCGAAACCCACCTTATCTCAGGCTGAAAAGCGTTTTTGTGCATTGTGCCATAACTTTTCAGGGAAGCTTCAGAACATGAAATTTTAACCTCCCACTATAGCAGAAAGGGTCTTTCTAGTAGTTGCACATCAAATCTAAACTGTCTGAAGTGTTTTTCCAAAGTTATCAACACTTTTATGTTTGGCGTTCCGAAACCCACCTTATCTCAGGCTGAAAAGCGTTTTTACGCATTGTGCCATAACTTTTCAGGGAAGCTTCAGAACATGAAATTTTAACCTCCCACTATAGCAGAAAGGGTCTTTCTAGTAGGTGCACATCAAATCTAAGCTGTCTGAAGTGTTTTTCGAAAGTTATCAACACTTTTATGTTTGGCGTTCCGAAACCCACCTTATCTCAGGCTGAAAAGCGTTTTTGTGCATTGTGCCATAACTTTTCAGGGAAGCTTCAGAACATGAAATTTTAACCTCCCACTATAGCAGAAAGGGTCTTTCTAGTAGTTGCACATCAAATCTAAACTGTCTGAATTGTTTTTCCAAAGTTATTAACACTTTTATGTTTGGCGTTCCGAAACCCACCTTATCTCAGGCTGAAAAGCGTTTTTGTGCATTGTGCCATAACTTTTCAGGGAAGCTTCAGAACATGAAATTTTAACCTCCCACTATAGCAGAAAGGGTCTTTCTAGTAGTTGCACATCAAATCTAAACTGTCTGAAGTGTTTTTCCAAAGTTATTAACACTTTTATGTTTGGCGTTCCGAAACCCACCTTATCTCAGGCTGAAAAGCGTTTTTGTGCATTGTGCCATAACTTTTCAGGGAAGCTTCAGAACATGAAATTTTAACCTCCCACTATAGCAGAAAGGGTCTTTCTAGTAGTTGCACATCAAATCTAAACTGTCTGAAGTGTTTTTCCAAAGTTATCAACACTTTTATGCTTGGCGTTCCGAAACCCACCTTATCTCAGGCTGATAAGCGTTTTTACGCATTGTGCCATAACTTTTCAGGGAAGCTTCAGAACATGAAATTTTAACCTCCCACTATAGCAGAAAGGGTCTTTCTAGTAGGTGCACATCAAATCTAAGCTGTCTGAAGTGTTTTTCGAAAGTTATCAACACTTTTATGTTTGGCGTTCCGAAACCCACCTTATCTCAGGCTGAAAAGCGTTTTTGTGCATTGTGCCATAACTTTTCAGGGAAGCTTCAGAACATGAAATTTTAACCTCCCACTATAGCAGAAAGGGTCTTTCTAGTAGTTGCACATCAAATCTAAGCTGTCTGAAGTGTTTTTCAAAAGTTATCAACACTTTTATGTTTGGCGTTCCGAAACCCACCTTATCTCAGGCTGAAAAGCGTTTTTGTGCATTGTGCCATAACTTTTCAGGAAAGCTTCAGAACATGAAATTTTAACCTCCCACTATAGCAGAAAGGGTCTTTCTAGTAGTTGCACATCAAATCTAAACTGTCTGAAGTGTTTTTCCAAAGTTATCAACACTTTTATGTTTGGCGTTCCGAAACCCACCTTATCTCAGGCTGAAAAGCGTTTTTGTGCATTGTGCCATAACTTTTCAGGGAAGCTTCAGAACATGAAATTTTAACCTCCCACTATAGCAGAAAGGGTCTTTCTAGTAGTTGCACATCAAATCTAAGCTGTCTGAAGTGTTTTTCAAAAGTTATCAACACTTTTATGTTTGGCGTTCCGAAACCCACCTTATCTCAGGCTGAAAAGCGTTTTTGTGCATTGTGCCATAACTTTTCAGGAAAGCTTCAGAACATGAAATTTTAACCTCCCACTATAGCAGAAAGGGTCTTTCTAGTAGGTGCACATCAAATCTAAGCTCTCTGAAGTGTTTTTCGAAAGTTATCAACACTTTTATGTTTGGCGTTCCGAAACCCACCTTATCTCAGGCTGAAAAGCGTTTTTGTGCATTGTGCCATAACTTTTCAGGGAAGCTTCAGAACATGAAATTTTAACCTCCCACTATAGCAGAAAGGGTCTTTCTAGTAGTTGCACATCAAATCTAAACTGTCTGAAGTGTTTTTCCAAAGTTATTAACACTTTTATGTTTGGCGTTCCGAAACCCACCTTATCTCAGGCTGAAAAGCGTTTTTGTGCATTGTGCCATAACTTTTCAGGGAAGCTTCAGAACATGAAATTTTAACCTCCCACTATAGCAGAAAGGGTCTTTCTAGTAGTTGCACATCAAATCTAAACTGTCTGAAGTGTTTTTCCAAAGTTATCAACACTTTTATGTTTGGCGTTCCGAAACCCACCTTATCTCAGGCTGAAAAGCGTTTTTGTGCATTGTGCCATAACTTTTCAGGGAAGCTTCAGAACATGAAATTTTAACCTCCCACTATAGCAGAAAGGGTCTTTCTAGTAGTTGCACATCAAATCTAAACTGTCTGAAGTGTTTTTCCAAAGTTATCAACACTTTTATGTTTGCCGTTCCGAAACCCACCTTATCTCAGGCTGAAAAGCGTTTTTACGCCTTGTGCCATAACTTTTCAGGGAAGCTTCAGAACATGAAATTTTAACCTCCCACTATAGCAGAAAGGGTCTTTCTAGTAGGTGCACATCAAATCTAAGCTGTCTGAAGTGTTTTTCGAAAGTTATCAACACTTTTATGTTTGGCGTTCCGAAACCCACCTTATCTCAGGCTGAAAAGCGTTTTTGTGCATTGTGCCATAACTTTTCAGGGAAGCTTCAGAACATGAAATTTTAACCTCCCACTATAGCAGAAAGGGTCTTTCTAGTAGTTGCACATCAAATCTAAGCTGTCTGAAGTGTTTTTCAAAAGTTATCAACACTTTTATGTTTGGCGTTCCGAAACCCACCTTATCTCAGGCTGAAAAGCGTTTTTGTGCATTGTGCCATAACTTTTCAGGAAAGCTTCAGAACATGAAATTTTAACCTCCCACTATAGCAGAAAGGGTCTTTCTAGTAGGTGCACATCAAATCTAAGCTCTCTGAAGTGTTTTTCGAAAGTTATCAACACTTTTATGTTTGGCGTTCCGAAACCCACCTTATCTCAGGCTGAAAAGCGTTTTTGTGCATTGTGCCATAACTTTTCAGGGAAGCTTCAGAACATGAAATTTTAACCTCCCACTATAGCAGAAAGGGTCTTTCTAGTAGTTGCACATCAAATCTAAACTGTCTGAAGTGTTTTTCCAAAGTTATTAACACTTTTATGTTTGGCGTTCCGAAACCCACCTTATCTCAGGCTGAAAAGCGTTTTTGTGCATTGTGCCATAACTTTTCAGGGAAGCTTCAGAACATGAAATTTTAACCTCCCACTATAGCAGAAAGGGTCTTTCTAGTAGTTGCACATCAAATCTAAACTGTCTGAAGTGTTTTTCCAAAGTTATCAACACTTTTATGTTTGGCGTTCCGAAACCCACCTTATCTCAGGCTGAAAAGCGTTTTTGTGCATTGTGCCATAACTTTTCAGGGAAGCTTCAGAACATGAAATTTTAACCTCCCACTATAGCAGAAAGGGTCTTTCTAGTAGTTGCACATCAAATCTAAACTGTCTGAAGTGTTTTTCCAAAGTTATCAACACTTTTATGTTTGCCGTTCCGAAACCCACCTTATCTCAGGCTGAAAAGCGTTTTTACGCCTTGTGCCATAACTTTTCAGGGAAGCTTCAGAACATGAAATTTTAACCTCCCACTATAGCAGAAAGGGTCTTTCTAGTAGGTGCACATCAAATCTAAGCTGTCTGAAGTGTTTTTCGAAAGTTATCAACACTTTTATGTTTGGCGTTCCGAAACCCACCTTATCTCAGGCTGAAAAGCGTTTTTGTGCATTGTGCCATAACTTTTCAGGGAAGCTTCAGAACATGAAATTTTAACCTCCCACTATAGCAGAAAGGGTCTTTCTAGTAGTTGCACATCAAATCTAAGCTGTCTGAAGTGTTTTTCAAAAGTTATCAACACTTTTATGTTTGGCGTTCCGAAACCCACCTTATCTCAGGCTGAAAAGCGTTTTTGTGCATTGTGCCATAACTTTTCAGGAAAGCTTCAGAACATGAAATTTTAACCTCCCACTATAGCAGAAAGGGTCTTTCTAGTAGGTGCACATCAAATCTAAGCTCTCTGAAGTGTTTTTCGAAAGTTATCAACACTTTTATGTTTGGCGTTCCGAAACCCACCTTATCTCAGGCTGAAAAGCGTTTTTGTGCATTGTGCCATAACTTTTCAGGGAAGCTTCAGAACATGAAATTTTAACCTCCCACTATAGCAGAAAGGGTCTTTCTAGTAGTTGCACATCAAATCTAAACTGTCTGAAGTGTTTTTCCAAAGTTATTAACACTTTTATGTTTGGCGTTCCGAAACCCACCTTATCTCAGGCTGAAAAGCGTTTTTGTGCATTGTGCCATAACTTTTCAGGGAAGCTTCAGAACATGAAATTTTAACCTCCCACTATAGCAGAAAGGGTCTTTCTAGTAGTTGCACATCAAATCTAAACTGTCTGAAGTGTTTTTCCAAAGTTATCAACACTTTTATGTTTGGCGTTCCGAAACCCACCTTATCTCAGGCTGAAAAGCGTTTTTGTGCATTGTGCCATAACTTTTCAGGGAAGCTTCAGAACATGAAATTTTAACCTCCCACTATAGCAGAAAGGGTCTTTCTAGTAGTTGCACATCAAATCTAAACTGTCTGAAGTGTTTTTCCAAAGTTATCAACACTTTTATGTTTGCCGTTCCGAAACCCACCTTATCTCAGGCTGAAAAGCGTTTTTACGCCTTGTGCCATAACTTTTCAGGGAAGCTTCAGAACATGAAATTTTAACCTCCCACTATAGCAGAAAGGGTCTTTCTAGTAGGTGCACATCAAATCTAAGCTGTCTGAAGTGTTTTTCGAAAGTTATCAACACTTTTATGTTTGGCGTTCCGAAACCCACCTTATCTCAGGCTGAAAAGCGTTTTTGTGCATTGTGCCATAACTTTTCAGGGAAGCTTCAGAACATGAAATTTTAACCTCCCACTATAGCAGAAAGGGTCTTTCTAGTAGTTGCACATCAAATCTAAGCTGTCTGAAGTGTTTTTCAAAAGTTATCAACACTTTTATGTTTGGCGTTCCGAAACCCACCTTATCTCAGGCTGAAAAGCGTTTTTGTGCATTGTGCCATAACTTTTCAGGAAAGCTTCAGAACATGAAATTTTAACCTCCCACTATAGCAGAAAGGGTCTTTCTAGTAGTTGCACATCAAATCTAAACTGTCTGAAGTGTTTTTCCAAAGTTATTAACACTTTTATGTTTGGCGTTCCGAAACCCACCTTATCTCAGGCTGAAAAGCGTTTTTGTGCATTGTGCCATAACTTTTCAGGGAAGCTTCAGAACATGAAATTTTAACCTCCCACTATAGCAGAAAGGGTCTTTCTAGTAGTTGCACATCAAATCTAAACTGTCTGAAGTGTTTTTCCAAAGTTATCAACACTTTTATGTTTGGCGTTCCGAAACCCACCTTATCTCAGGCTGAAAAGCGTTTTTGTGCATTGTGCCATAACTTTTCAGGGAAGCTTCAGAACATGAAATTTTAACCTCCCACTATAGCAGAAAGGGTCTTTCTAGTAGTTGCACATCAAATCTAAACTGTCTGAAGTGTTTTTCCAAAGTTATCAACACTTTTATGTTTGCCGTTCCGAAACCCACCTTATCTCAGGCTGAAAAGCGTTTTTACGCCTTGTGCCATAACTTTTCAGGGAAGCTTCAGAACATGAAATTTTAACCTCCCACTATAGCAGAAAGGGTCTTTCTAGTAGGTGCACATCAAATCTAAGCTGTCTGAAGTGTTTTTCGAAAGTTATCAACACTTTTATGTTTGGCGTTCCGAAACCCACCTTATCTCAGGCTGAAAAGCGTTTTTGTGCATTGTGCCATAACTTTTCAGGGAAGCTTCAGAACATGAAATTTTAACCTCCCACTATAGCAGAAAGGGTCTTTCTAGTAGTTGCACATCAAATCTAAGCTGTCTGAAGTGTTTTTCAAAAGTTATCAACACTTTTATGTTTGGCGTTCCGAAACCCACCTTATCTCAGGCTGAAAAGCGTTTTTGTGCATTGTGCCATAACTTTTCAGGAAAGCTTCAGAACATGAAATTTTAACCTCCCACTATAGCAGAAAGGGTCTTTCTAGTAGTTGCACATCAAATCTAAACTGTCTGAAGTGTTTTTCCAAAGTTATCAACACTTTTATGTTTGGCGTTCCGAAACCCACCTTATCTCAGGCTGAAAAGCGTTTTTGTGCATTGTGCCATAACTTTTCGGGAAAGCTTCAGAACGTGAAATTTTAACCTCCCACTATAGCAGAAAGGGTCTTTCTAGTAGTTGCACATCAAATCTAAACTGTCTGAAGTGTTTTTCCAAAGTTATCAACACTTTTATGTTTGGCGTTCCGAAACCCACCTTATCTCAGGCTGAAAAGCGTTTTTACGCATTGTGCCATAACTTTTCAGGGAAGCTTCAGAACATGAAATTTTAACCTCCCACTATAGCAGAAAGGGTCTTTCTAGTAGGTGCACATCAAATCTAAGCTCTCTGAAGTGTTTTTCGAAAGTTATCAACACTTTTATGTTTGGCGTTCCGAAACCCACCTTATCTCAGGCTGAAAAGCGTTTTTGTGCATTGTGCCATAACTTTTCAGGGAAGCTTCAGAACATGAAATTTTAACCTCCCACTATAGCAGAAAGGGTCTTTCTAGTAGTTGCACATCAAATCTAAACTGTCTGAAGTGTTTTTCCAAAGTTATCAACACTTTTATGTTTGGCGTTCCGAAACCCACCTTATCTCAGGCTGAAAAGCGTTTTTGTGCATTGTGCCATAACTTTTCAGGGAAGCTTCAGAACATGAAATTTTAACCTCCCACTATAGCAGAAAGGGTCTTTCTAGTAGTTGCACATCAAATCTAAACTGTCTGAAGTGTTTTTCCAAAGTTATCAACACTTTTATGTTTGGCGTTCCGAAACCCACCTTATCTCAGGCTGAAAAGCGTTTTTGTGCATTGTGGCATAACTTTTCAGGGAAGCTTCAGAACATGAAATTTTAACCTCCCACTATAGCAGAAAGGGTCTTTCTAGTAGTTGCACATCAAATCTAAGCTGTCTGAAGTGTTTTTCGAAAGTTATCAACACTTTTATGTTTGGCGTTCCGAAACCCACCTTATCTCAGGCTGAAAAGCGTTTTTGTGCATTGTGCCATAACTTTTCAGGGAAGCTTCAGAACATGAAATTTTAACCTCCCACTATAGCAGAAAGGGTCTTTCTAGTAGTTGCACATCAAATCTAAACTGTCTGAAGTGTTTTTCCAAAGTTATCAACACTTTTATGTTTGGCGTTCCCAAACCCACCTTATCTCAGGCTGAAAAGCGTTTTTGTGCATTGTGCCATAACTTTTCAGGGAAGCTTCAGAACATGAAATTTTAACCTCCCACTATAGCAGAAAGGGTCTTTCTAGTAGTTGCACATCAAATCTAAGCTGTCTGAAGTGTTTTTCAAAAGTTATCAACACTTTTATGTTTGGCGTTCCGAAACCCACCTTATCTCAGGCTGAAAAGCGTTTTTGTGCATTGTGCCATAACTTTTCAGGGAAGCTTCAGAACATGAAATTTTAACCTCCCACTATAGCAGAAAGGGTCTTTCTAGTAGGTGCACATCAAATCTAAGCTCTCTGAAGTGTTTTTCGAAAGTTATCAACACTTTTATGTTTGGCGTTCCGAAACCCACCTTATCTCAGGCTGAAAAGCGTTTTTGTGCATTGTGCCATAACTTTTCAGGGAAGCTTCAGAACATGAAATTTTAACCTCCCACTATAGCAGAAAGGGTCTTTCTAGTAGTTGCACATCAAATCTAAACTGTCTGAAGTGTTTTTCCAAAGTTATCAACACTTTTATGTTTGGCGTTCCGAAACCCACCTTATCTCAGGCTGAAAAGCGTTTTTGTGCATTGTGCCATAACTTTTCAGGGAAGCTTCAGAACATGAAATTTTAACCTCCCACTATAGCAGAAAGGGTCTTTCTAGTAGTTGCACATCAAATCTAAACTGTCTGAAGTGTTTTTCCAAAGTTATCAACACTTTTATGTTTGGCGTTCCGAAACCCACCTTATCTCAGGCTGAAAAGCGTTTTTGTGCATTGTGCCATAACTTTTCAGGGAAGCTTCAGAACATGAAATTTTAACCTCCCACTATAGCAGAAAGGGTCTTTCTAGTAGTTGCACATCAAATCTAAGCTGTCTGAAGTGTTTTTCGAAAGTTATCAACACTTTTATGTTTGGCGTTCCGAAACCCACCTTATCTCAGGCTGAAAAGCGTTTTTGTGCATAGTGCCATAACTTTTCAGGGAAGCTTCAGAACATGAAATTTTAACCTCCCACTATAGCAGAAAGGGTCTTTCTAGTAGTTGCACATCAAATCTAAACTGTCTGAAGTGTTTTTCCAAAGTTATCAACACTTTTATGTTTGGCGTTCCCAAACCCACCTTATCTCAGGCTGAAAAGCGTTTTTGTGCATTGTGCCATAACTTTTCAGGGAAGCTTCAGAACATGAAATTTTAACCTCCCACTATAGCAGAAAGGGTCTTTCTAGTAGTTGCACATCAAATCTAAGCTGTCTGAAGTGTTTTTCAAAAGTTATCAACACTTTTATGTTTGGCGTTCCGAAACCCACCTTATCTCAGGCTGAAAAGCGTTTTTGTGCATTGTGCCATAACTTTTCAGGGAAGCTTCAGAACATGAAATTTTAACCTCCCACTATAGCAGAAAGGGTCTTTCTAGTAGTTGCACATCAAATCTAAGCTGTCTGAAGTGTTTTTCAAAAGTTATCAACACTTTTATGTTTGGCGTTCCGAAACCCACCTTATCTCAGGCTGAAAAGCGTTTTTGTGCATTGTGCCATAACTTTTCAGGAAAGCTTCAGAACATGAAATTTTAACCTCCCACTATAGCAGAAAGGGTCTTTCTAGTAGTTGCACATCAAATCTAAACTGTCTGAAGTGTTTTTCCAAAGTTATCAACACTTTTATGTTTGGCGTTCCGAAACCCACCTTATCTCAGGCTGAAAAGCGTTTTTGTGCATTGTGCCATAACTTTTCAGGGAAGCTTCAGAACATGAAATTTTAACCTCCCACTATAGCAGAAAGGGTCTTTCTAGTAGTTGCACATCAAATCTAAGCTGTCTGAAGTGTTTTTCAAAAGTTATCAACACTTTTATGTTTGGCGTTCCGAAACCCACCTTATCTCAGGCTGAAAAGCGTTTTTGTGCATTGTGCCATAACTTTTCAGGAAAGCTTCAGAACATGAAATTTTAACCTCCCACTATAGCAGAAAGGGTCTTTCTAGTAGGTGCACATCAAATCTAAGCTCTCTGAAGTGTTTTTCGAAAGTTATCAACACTTTTATGTTTGGCGTTCCGAAACCCACCTTATCTCAGGCTGAAAAGCGTTTTAGTGCATTGTGCCATAACTTTTCAGGGAAGCTTCAGAACATGAAATTTTAACCTCCCACTATAGCAGAAAGGGTCTTTCTAGTAGTTGCACATCAAATCTAAACTGTCTGAAGTGTTTTTCCAAAGTTATTAACACTTTTATGTTTGGCGTTCCGAAACCCACCTTATCTCAGGCTGAAAAGCGTTTTTGTGCATTGTGCCATAACTTTTCAGGGAAGCTTCAGAACATGAAATTTTAACCTCCCACTATAGCAGAAAGGGTCTTTCTAGTAGTTGCACATCAAATCTAAACTGTCTGAAGTGTTTTTCCAAAGTTATCAACACTTTTATGTTTGGCGTTCCGAAACCCACCTTATCTCAGGCTGAAAAGCGTTTTTGTGCATTGTGCCATAACTTTTCAGGGAAGCTTCAGAACATGAAATTTTGACCTCCCACTATAGCAGAAAGGGTCTTTCTAGTAGTTGCACATCAAATCTAAGCTGTCTGAAGTGTTTTTCAAAAGTTATCAACACTTTTATGTTTGGCGTTCCGAAACCCACCTTATCTCAGGCTGAAAAGCGTTTTTGTGCATTGTGCCATAACTTTTCAGGAAAGCTTCAGAACATGAAATTTTAACCTCCCACTATAGCAGAAAGGGTCTTTCTAGTAGGTGCACATCAAATCTAAGCTTTCTGAAGTGTTTTTCGAAAGTTATCAACACTTTTATGTTTGGCGTTCCGAAACCCACCTTATCTCAGGCTGAAAAGCATTTTTGTGCATTGTGCCATAACTTTTCAGGGAAGCTTCAGAACATGAAATTTTAACCTCCCACTATAGCAGAAAGGGTCTTTCTAGTAGTTGCACATCAAATCTAAACTGTCTGAAGTGTTTTTCCAAAGTTATTAACACTTTTATGTTTGGCGTTCCGAAACCCACCTTATCTCAGGCTGAAAAGCGTTTTTGTGCATTGTGCCATAACTTTTCAGGGAAGCTTCAGAACATGAAATTTTAACCTCCCACTATAGCAGAAAGGGTCTTTCTAGTAGTTGCACATCAAATCTAAGCTGTCTGAAGTGTTTTTCCAAAGTTATCAACACTTTTATGTTTGGCGTTCCGAAACCCACCTTATCTCAGGCTGAAAAGCGTTTTTACGCATTGTGCCATAACTTTTCAGGAAAGCTTTAGAACATGAAATTTTAACCTCCCACTATAGCAGAAAGGGTCTTTCTAGTAGTTGCACATCAAATCTAAGCTGTCTGAAGTGTTTTTCCAAAGTTATTAACACTTTTATGTTTGGCGTTCCGAAACCCACCTTATGTCAGGCTGAAAAGCGTTTTTGTGCATTGTGCCATAACTTTTCAGGGAAGCTTCAGAACATGAAATTTTAACCTCCCACTATAGCAGAAAGGGTCTTTCTAGTAGTTGCACATCAAATCTAAACTGTCTGAAGTGTTTTTCCAAAGTTATCAACACTTTTATGTTTGGCGTTCCGAAACCCACCTTATCTCAGGCTGAAAAGCGTTTTTACGCATTGTGCCATAACTTTTCAGGGAAGCTTCAGAACATGAAATTTTAACCTCCCACTATAGCAGAAAGGGTCTTTCTAGTAGGTGCACATCAAATCTAAGCTCTCTGAAGTGTTTTTCGAAAGTTATCAACACTTTTATGTTTGGCGTTCCGAAACCCACCTTATCTCAGGCTGAAAAGCGTTTTTGTGCATTGTGCCATAACTTTTCAGGAAAGCTTCAGAACATGAAATTTTAACCTCCCACTATAGCAGAAAGGGTCTTTCTAGTAGTTGCACATCAAATCTAAACTGTCTGAAGTGTTTTTCCAAAGTTATTAACACTTTTATGTTTGGCCTTCCGAAACCCACCTTATCTCAGGCTGAAAAGCGTTTTTGTGCATTGTGCCATAACTTTTCAGGGAAGCTTCAGAACATGAAATTTTAACCTCCCACTATAGCAGAAAGGGTCTTTCTAGTAGTTGCACATCAAATCTAAACTGTCTGAAGTGTTTTTCCAAAGTTATCAACACTTTTATGTTTGGCGTTCCGAAACCCACCTTATCTCAGGCTGAAAAGCGTTTTTACGCATTGTGCCATAACTTTTCAGGGAAGCTTCAGAAATTTAAATTTTAACCTCCCACTATAGCAGAAAGGGTCTTTCTAGTAGGTGCACATCAAATCTAAGCTGTCTGAAGTGTTTTTCGAAAGTTATCAACACTTTTATGTTTGGCGTTCCGAAACCCACCTTATCTCAGGCTGAAAAGCGTTTTTGTGCATTGTGCCATAACTTTTCAGGAAAGCTTCAGAACATGAAATTTTAACCTCCCACTATAGCAGAAAGGGTCTTTCTAGTAGTTGCACATCAAATCTAAACTGTCTGAAGTGTTTTTCCAAAGTTATTAACACTTTTATGTTTGGCGTTCCGAAACCCACCTTATCTCAGGCTGAAAAGCGTTTTTGTGCATTGTGCCATAACTTTTCAGGGAAGCTTCAGAACATGAAATTTTAACCTCCCACTATAGCAGAAAGGGTCTTTCTAGTAGGTGCACATCAAATCTAAGCTGTCTGAAGTGTTTTTCGAAAGTTATCAACACTTTTATGTTTGGCGTTCCGAAACCCACCTTATCTCAGGCTGAAAAGCGTTTTTGTGCATTGTGCCATAACTTTTCAGGGAAGCTTCAGAACATGAAATTTTAACCTCCCACTATAGCAGAAAGGGTCTTTCTAGTAGTTGCACATCAAATCTAAGCTGTCTGAAGTGTTTTTCAAAAGTTATCAACACTTTTATGTTTGGCGTTCCGAAACCCACCTTATCTCAGGCTGAAAAGCGTTTTTGTGCATTGTGCCATAACTTTTCAGGAAAGCTTCAGAACATGAAATTTTAACCTCCCACTATAGCAGAAAGGGTCTTTCTAGTAGTTGCACATCAAATCTAAACTGTCTGAAGTGTTTTTCCAAAGTTATCAACACTTTTATGTTTGGCGTTCCGAAACCCACCTTATCTCAGGCTGAAAAGCGTTTTTGTGCATTGTGCCATAACTTTTCAGGGAAGCTTCAGAACATGAAATTTTAACCTCCCACTATAGCAGAAAGGGTCTTTCTAGTAGTTGCACATCAAATCTAAGCTGTCTGAAGTGTTTTTCAAAAGTTATCAACACTTTTATGTTTGGCGTTCCGAAACCCACCTTATCTCAGGCTGAAAAGCGTTTTTGTGCATTGTGCCATAACTTTTCAGGAAAGCTTCAGAACATGAAATTTTAACCTCCCACTATAGCAGAAAGGGTCTTTCTAGTAGGTGCACATCAAATCTAAGCTCTCTGAAGTGTTTTTCGAAAGTTATCAACACTTTTATGTTTGGCGTTCCGAAACCCACCTTATCTCAGGCTGAAAAGCGTTTTTGTGCATTGTGCCATAACTTTTCAGGGAAGCTTCAGAACATGAAATTTTAACCTCCCACTATAGCAGAAAGGGTCTTTCTAGTAGTTGCACATCAAATCTAAACTGTCTGAAGTGTTTTTCCAAAGTTATTAACACTTTTATGTTTGGCGTTCCGAAACCCACCTTATCTCAGGCTGAAAAGCGTTTTTGTGCATTGTGCCATAACTTTTCAGGGAAGCTTCAGAACATGAAATTTTAACCTCCCACTATAGCAGAAAGGGTCTTTCTAGTAGTTGCACATCAAATCTAAACTGTCTGAAGTGTTTTTCCAAAGTTATCAACACTTTTATGTTTGGCGTTCCGAAACCCACCTTATCTCAGGCTGAAAAGCGTTTTTGTGCATTGTGCCATAACTTTTCAGGGAAGCTTCAGAACATGAAATTTTAACCTCCCACTATAGCAGAAAGGGTCTTTCTAGTAGTTGCACATCAAATCTAAACTGTCTGAAGTGTTTTTCCAAAGTTATCAACACTTTTATGTTTGCCGTTCCGAAACCCACCTTATCTCAGGCTGAAAAGCGTTTTTACGCCTTGTGCCATAACTTTTCAGGGAAGCTTCAGAACATGAAATTTTAACCTCCCACTATAGCAGAAAGGGTCTTTCTAGTAGGTGCACATCAAATCTAAGCTGTCTGAAGTGTTTTTCGAAAGTTATCAACACTTTTATGTTTGGCGTTCCGAAACCCACCTTATCTCAGGCTGAAAAGCGTTTTTGTGCATTGTGCCATAACTTTTCAGGGAAGCTTCAGAACATGAAATTTTAACCTCCCACTATAGCAGAAAGGGTCTTTCTAGTAGTTGCACATCAAATCTAAGCTGTCTGAAGTGTTTTTCAAAAGTTATCAACACTTTTATGTTTGGCGTTCCGAAACCCACCTTATCTCAGGCAGAAAAGCGTTTTTGTGCATTGTGCCATAACTTTTCAGGAAAGCTTCAGAACATGAAATTTTAACCTCCCACTATAGCAGAAAGGGTCTTTCTAGTAGGTGCACATCAAATCTAAGCTCTCTGAAGTGTTTTTCGAAAGTTATCAACACTTTTATGTTTGGCGTTCCGAAACCCACCTTATCTCAGGCTGAAAAGCGTTTTTGTGCATTGTGCCATAACTTTTCAGGGAAGCTTCAGAACATGAAATTTTAACCTCCCACTATAGCAGAAAGGGTCTTTCTAGTAGTTGCACATCAAATCTAAACTGTCTGAAGTGTTTTTCCAAAGTTATTAACACTTTTATGTTTGGCGTTCCGAAACCCACCTTATCTCAGGCTGAAAAGCGTTTTTGTGCATTGTGCCATAACTTTTCAGGGAAGCTTCAGAACATGAAATTTTAACCTCCCACTATAGCAGAAAGGGTCTTTCTAGTAGTTGCACATCAAATCTAAACTGTCTGAAGTGTTTTTCCAAAGTTATCAACACTTTTATGTTTGGCGTTCCGAAACCCACCTTATCTCAGGCTGAAAAGCGTTTTTGTGCATTGTGCCATAACTTTTCAGGGAAGCTTCAGAACATGAAATTTTAACCTCCCACTATAGCAGAAAGGGTCTTTCTAGTAGTTGCACATCAAATCTAAACTGTCTGAAGTGTTTTTCCAAAGTTATCAACACTTTTATGTTTGCCGTTCCGAAACCCACCTTATCTCAGGCTGAAAAGCGTTTTTACGCCTTGTGCCATAACTTTTCAGGGAAGCTTCAGAACATGAAATTTTAACCTCCCACTATAGCAGAAAGGGTCTTTCTAGTAGGTGCACATCAAATCTAAGCTGTCTGAAGTGTTTTTCGAAAGTTATCAACACTTTTATGTTTGGCGTTCCGAAACCCACCTTATCTCAGGCTGAAAAGCGTTTTTGTGCATTGTGCCATAACTTTTCAGGGAAGCTTCAGAACATGAAATTTTAACCTCCCACTATAGCAGAAAGGGTCTTTCTAGTAGTTGCACATCAAATCTAAGCTGTCTGAAGTGTTTTTCAAAAGTTATCAACACTTTTATGTTTGGCGTTCCGAAACCCACCTTATCTCAGGCTGAAAAGCGTTTTTGTGCATTGTGCCATAACTTTTCAGGAAAGCTTCAGAACATGAAATTTTAACCTCCCACTATAGCAGAAAGGGTCTTTCTAGTAGTTGCACATCAAATCTAAACTGTCTGAAGTGTTTTTCCAAAGTTATCAACACTTTTATGTTTGGCGTTCCGAAACCCACCTTATCTCAGGCTGAAAAGCGTTTTTGTGCATTGTGCCATAACTTTTCGGGAAAGCTTCAGAACGTGAAATTTTAACCTCCCACTATAGCAGAAAGGGTCTTTCTAGTAGTTGCACATCAAATCTAAACTGTCTGAAGTGTTTTTCCAAAGTTATCAACACTTTTATGTTTGGCGTTCCGAAACCCACCTTATCTCAGGCTGAAAAGCGTTTTTACGCATTGTGCCATAACTTTTCAGGGAAGCTTCAGAACATGAAATTTTAACCTCCCACTATAGCAGAAAGGGTCTTTCTAGTAGGTGCACATCAAATCTAAGCTCTCTGAAGTGTTTTTCGAAAGTTATCAACACTTTTATGTTTGGCGTTCCGAAACCCACCGTATCTCAGGCTGAAAAGCGTTTTTGTGCATTGTGCCATAACTTTTCAGGGAAGCTTCAGAACATGAAATTTTAACCTCCCACTATAGCAGAAAGGGTCTTTCTAGTAGTTGCACATCAAATCTAAACTGTCTGAAGTGTTTTTCCAAAGTTATCAACACTTTTATGTTTGGCGTTCCGAAACCCACCTTATCTCAGGCTGAAAAGCGTTTTTGTGCATTGTGCCATAACTTTTCAGGGAAGCTTCAGAACATGAAATTTTAACCTCCCACTATAGCAGAAAGGGTCTTTCTAGTAGTTGCACATCAAATCTAAACTGTCTGAAGTGTTTTTCCAAAGTTATCAACACTTTTATGTTTGGCGTTCCGAAACCCACCTTATCTCAGGCTGAAAAGCGTTTTTGTGCATTGTGCCATAACTTTTCAGGGAAGCTTCAGAACATGAAATTTTAACCTCCCACTATAGCAGAAAGGGTCTTTCTAGTAGTTGCACATCAAATCTAAGCTGTCTGAAGTGTTTTTCGAAAGTTATCAACACTTTTATGTTTGGCGTTCCGAAACCCACCTTATCTCAGGCTGAAAAGCGTTTTTGTGCATAGTGCCATAACTTTTCAGGGAAGCTTCAGAACATGAAATTTTAACCTCCCACTATAGCAGAAAGGGTCTTTCTAGTAGTTGCACATCAAATCTAAACTGTCTGAAGTGTTTTTCCAAAGTTATCAACACTTTTATGTTTGGCGTTCCCAAACCCACCTTATCTCAGGCTGAAAAGCGTTTTTGTGCATTGTGCCATAACTTTTCAGGGAAGCTTCAGAACATGAAATTTTAACCTCCCACTATAGCAGAAAGGGTCTTTCTAGTAGTTGCACATCAAATCTAAGCTGTCTGAAGTGTTTTTCAAAAGTTATCAACACTTTTATGTTTGGCGTTCCGAAACCCACCTTATCTCAGGCTGAAAAGCGTTTTTGTGCATTGTGCCATAACTTTTCAGGGAAGCTTCAGAACATGAAATTTTAACCTCCCACTATAGCAGAAAGGGTCTTTCTAGTAGTTGCACATCAAATCTAAGCTGTCTGAAGTGTTTTTCAAAAGTTATCAACACTTTTATGTTTGGCGTTCCGAAACCCACCTTATCTCAGGCTGAAAAGCGTTTTTGTGCATTGTGCCATAACTTTTCAGGAAAGCTTCAGAACATGAAATTTTAACCTCCCACTATAGCAGAAAGGGTCTTTCTAGTAGTTGCACATCAAATCTAAACTGTCTGAAGTGTTTTTCCAAAGTTATCAACACTTTTATGTTTGGCGTTCCGAAACCCACCTTATCTCAGGCTGAAAAGCGTTTTTGTGCATTGTGCCATAACTTTTCAGGGAAGCTTCAGAACATGAAATTTTAACCTCCCACTATAGCAGAAAGGGTCTTTCTAGTAGTTGCACATCAAATCTAAGCTGTCTGAAGTGTTTTTCAAAAGTTATCAACACTTTTATGTTTGGCGTTCCGAAACCCACCTTATCTCAGGCTGAAAAGCGTTTTTGTGCATTGTGCCATAACTTTTCAGGAAAGCTTCAGAACATGAAATTTTAACCTCCCACTATAGCAGAAAGGGTCTTTCTAGTAGGTGCACATCAAATCTAAGCTCTCTGAAGTGTTTTTCGAAAGTTATCAACACTTTTATGTTTGGCGTTCCGAAACCCACCTTATCTCAGGCTGAAAAGCGTTTTTGTGCATTGTGCCATAACTTTTCAGGGAAGCTTCAGAACATGAAATTTTAACCTCCCACTATAGCAGAAAGGGTCTTTCTAGTAGTTGCACATCAAATCTAAACTGTCTGAAGTGTTTTTCCAAAGTTATTAACACTTTTATGTTTGGCGTTCCGAAACCCACCTTATCTCAGGCTGAAAAGCGTTTTTGTGCATTGTGCCATAACTTTTCAGGGAAGCTTCAGAACATGAAATTTTAACCTCCCACTATAGCAGAAAGGGTCTTTCTAGTAGTTGCACATCAAATCTAAACTGTCTGAAGTGTTTTTCCAAAGTTATCAACACTTTTATGTTTGGCGTTCCGAAACCCACCTTATCTCAGGCTGAAAAGCGTTTTTGTGCATTGTGCCATAACTTTTCAGGGAAGCTTCAGAACATGAAATTTTAACCTCCCACTATAGCAGAAAGGGTCGTTCTAGTAGTTGCACATCAAATCTAAGCTGTCTGAAGTGTTTTTCAAAAGTTATCAACACTTTTATGTTTGGCGTTCCGAAACCCACCTTATCTCAGGCTGAAAAGCGTTTTTGTGCATTGTGCCATAACTTTTCAGGAAAGCTTCAGAACATGAAATTTTAACCTCCCACTATAGCAGAAAGGGTCTTTCTAGTAGGTGCACATCAAATCTAAGCTCTCTGAAGTGTTTTTCGAAAGTTATCAACACTTTTATGTTTGGCGTTCCGAAACCCACCTTATCTCAGGCTGAAAAGCGTTTTTGTGCATTGTGCCATAACTTTTCAGGGAAGCTTCAGAACATGAAATTTTAACCTCCCACTATAGCAGAAAGGGTCTTTCTAGTAGTTGCACATCAAATCTAAGCTGTCTGAAGTGTTTTTCAAAAGTTATCAACACTTTTATGTTTGGCGTTCCGAAACCCACCTTATCTCAGGCTGAAAAGCGTTTTTGTGCATTGTGCCATAACTTTTCAGGGAAGCTTCAGAACATGAAATTTTAACCTCCCACTATAGCAGAAAGGGTCTTTCTAGTAGTTGCACATCAAATCTAAGCTTTCTGAAGTGTTTTTCGAAAGTTATCAACACTTTTATGTTTGGCGTTCCGAAACCCACCTTATCTCAGGCTGAAAAGCGTTTTTGTGCATTGTGCCATAACTTTTCAGGGAAGCTTCAGAACATGAAATTTTAACCTCCCACTATAGCAGAAAGGGTCTTTCTAGTAGTTGCACATCAAATCTAAACTGTCTGAAGTGTTTTTCCAAAGTTATTAACACTTTTATGTTTGGCGTTCCGAAACCCACCTTATCTCAGGCTGAAAAGCGTTTTTGTGCATTGTGCCATAACTTTTCAGGGAAGCTTCAGAACATGAAATTTTAACCTCCCACTATAGCAGAAAGGGTCTTTCTAGTAGTTGCACATCAAATCTAAGCTGTCTGAAGTGTTTTTCCAAAGTTATCAACACTTTTATGTTTGGCGTTCCGAAACCCACCTTATCTCAGGCTGAAAAGCGTTTTTACGCATTGTGCCATAACTTTTCAGGAAAGCTTTAGAACATGAAATTTTAACCTCCCACTATAGCAGAAAGGGTCTTTCTAGTAGTTGCACATCAAATCTAAGCTGTCTGAAGTGTTTTTCCAAAGTTATTAACACTTTTATGTTTGGCGTTCCGAAACCCACCTTATGTCAGGCTGAAAAGCGTTTTTGTGCATTGTGCCATAACTTTTCAGGGAAGCTTCAGAACATGAAATTTTAACCTCCCACTATAGCAGAAAGGGTCTTTCTAGTAGTTGCACATCAAATCTAAACTGTCTGAAGTGTTTTTCCAAAGTTATCAACACTTTTATGTTTGGCGTTCCGAAACCCACCTTATCTCAGGCTGAAAAGCGTTTTTACGCATTGTGCCATAACTTTTCAGGGAAGCTTCAGAACATGAAATTTTAACCTCCCACTATAGCAGAAAGGGTCTTTCTAGTAGGTGCACATCAAATCTAAGCTCTCTGAAGTGTTTTTCGAAAGTTATCAACACTTTTATGTTTGGCGTTCCGAAACCCACCTTATCTCAGGCTGAAAAGCGTTTTTGTGCATTGTGCCATAACTTTTCAGGAAAGCTTCAGAACATGAAATTTTAACCTCCCACTATAGCAGAAAGGGTCTTTCTAGTAGTTGCACATCAAATCTAAACTGTCTGAAGTGTTTTTCCAAAGTTATTAACACTTTTATGTTTGGCCTTCCGAAACCCACCTTATCTCAGGCTGAAAAGCGTTTTTGTGCATTGTGCCATAACTTTTCAGGGAAGCTTCAGAACATGAAATTTTAACCTCCCACTATAGCAGAAAGGGTCTTTCTAGTAGGTGCACATCAAATCTAAGCTGTCTGAAGTGTTTTTCGAAAGTTATCAACACTTTTATGTTTGGCGTTCCGAAACCCACCTTATCTCAGGCTGAAAAGCGTTTTTGTGCATTGTGCCATAACTTTTCAGGGAAGCTTCAGAACATGAAATTTTAACCTCCCACTATAGCAGAAAGGGTCTTTCTAGTAGTTGCACATCAAATCTAAGCTGTCTGAAGTGTTTTTCAAAAGTTATCAACACTTTTATGTTTGGCGTTCCGAAACCCACCTTATCTCAGGCTGAAAAGCGTTTTTGTGCATTGTGCCATAACTTTTCAGGAAAGCTTCAGAACATGAAATTTTAACCTCCCACTATAGCAGAAAGGGTCTTTCTAGTAGTTGCACATCAAATCTAAACTGTCTGAAGTGTTTTTCCAAAGTTATCAACACTTTTATGTTTGGCGTTCCGAAACCCACCTTATCTCAGGCTGAAAAGCGTTTTTGTGCATTGTGCCATAACTTTTCAGGGAAGCTTCAGAACATGAAATTTTAACCTCCCACTATAGCAGAAAGGGTCTTTCTAGTAGTTGCACATCAAATCTAAGCTGTCTGAAGTGTTTTTCAAAAGTTATCAACACTTTTATGTTTGGCGTTCCGAAACCCACCTTATCTCAGGCTGAAAAGCGTTTTTGTGCATTGTGCCATAACTTTTCAGGAAAGCTTCAGAACATGAAATTTTAACCTCCCACTATAGCAGAAAGGGTCTTTCTAGTAGGTGCACATCAAATCTAAGCTCTCTGAAGTGTTTTTCGAAAGTTATCAACACTTTTATGTTTGGCGTTCCGAAACCCACCTTATCTCAGGCTGAAAAGCGTTTTTGTGCATTGTGCCATAACTTTTCAGGGAAGCTTCAGAACATGAAATTTTAACCTCCCACTATAGCAGAAAGGGTCTTTCTAGTAGTTGCACATCAAATCTAAACTGTCTGAAGTGTTTTTCCAAAGTTATTAACACTTTTATGTTTGGCGTTCCGAAACCCACCTTATCTCAGGCTGAAAAGCGTTTTTGTGCATTGTGCCATAACTTTTCAGGGAAGCTTCAGAACATGAAATTTTAACCTCCCACTATAGCAGAAAGGGTCTTTCTAGTAGTTGCACATCAAATCTAAACTGTCTGAAGTGTTTTTCCAAAGTTATCAACACTTTTATGTTTGGCGTTCCGAAACCCACCTTATCTCAGGCTGAAAAGCGTTTTTGTGCATTGTGCCATAACTTTTCAGGGAAGCTTCAGAACATGAAATTTTAACCTCCCACTATAGCAGAAAGGGTCTTTCTAGTAGTTGCACATCAAATCTAAGCTGTCTGAAGTGTTTTTCCAAAGTTATCAACACTTTTATGTTTGGCGTTCCGAAACCCACCTTATCTCAGGCTGAAAAGCGTTTTTACGCATTGTGCCATAACTTTTCAGGAAAGCTTCAGAACATGAAATTTTAACCTCCCACTATAGCAGAAAGGGTCTTTCTAGTAGTTGCACATCAAATCTAAACTGTCTGAAGTGTTTTTCCAAAGTTATTAACACTTTTATGTTTGGCCTTCCGAAACCCACCTTATCTCAGGCTGAAAAGCGTTTTTGTGCATTGTGCCATAACTTTTCAGGGAAGCTTCAGAACATGAAATTTTAACCTCCCACTATAGCAGAAAGGGTCTTTCTAGTAGTTGCACATCAAATCTAAGCTGTCTGAAGTGTTTTTCGAAAGTTATCAACACTTTTATGTTTGGCGTTCCGAAACCCACCTTATCTCAGGCTGAAAAGCGTTTTTGTGCATTGTGCCATAACTTTTCAGGAAAGCTTCAGAACATGAAATTTTAACCTCCCACTATAGCAGAAAGGGTCTTTCTAGTAGTTGCACATCAAATCTAAACTGTCTGAAGTGTTTTTCCAAAGTTATTAACACTTTTATGTTTGGCGTTCCGAAACCCACCTTATCTCAGGCTGAAAAGCGTTTTTGTGCATTGTGCCATAACTTTTCAGGGAAGCTTCAGAACATGAAATTTTAACCTCCCACTATAGCAGAAAGGGTCTTTCTAGTAGGTGCACATCAAATCTAAGCTGTCTGAAGTGTTTTTCGAAAGTTATCAACACTTTTATGTTTGGCGTTCCGAAACCCACCTTATCTCAGGCTGAAAAGCGTTTTTGTGCATTGTGCCATAACTTTTCAGGGAAGCTTCAGAACATGAAATTTTAACCTCCCACTATAGCAGAAAGGGTCTTTCTAGTAGTTGCACATCAAATCTAAACTGTCTGAAGTGTTTTTCCAAAGTTATCAACACTTTTATGTTTGGCGTTCCGAAACCCACCTTATCTCAGGCTGAAAAGCGTTTTTGTGCATTGTGCCATAACTTTTCAGGGAAGCTTCAGAACATGAAATTTTAACCTCCCACTATAGCAGAAAGGGTCTTTCTAGTAGTTGCACATCAAATCTAAACTGTCTGAAGTGTTTTTCCAAAGTTATTAACACTTTTATGTTTGGCGTTCCGAAACCCACCTTATCTCAGGCTGAAAAGCGTTTTTGTGCATTGTGCCATAACTTTTCAGGGAAGCTTCAGAACATGAAATTTTAACCTCCCACTATAGCAGAAAGGGTCTTTCTAGTAGTTGCACATCAAATCTAAACTGTCTGAAGTGTTTTTCCAAAGTTATCAACACTTTTATGTTTGGCGTTCCGAAACCCACCTTATCTCAGGCTGAAAAGCGTTTTTACGCATTGTGCCATAACTTTTCAGGGAAGCTTCAGAACATGAAATTTTAACCTCCCACTATAGCAGAAAGGGTCTTTCTAGTAGGTGCACATCAAATCTAAGCTGTCTGAAGTGTTTTTCGAAAGTTATCAACACTTTTATGTTTGGCGTTCCGAAACCCACCTTATCTCAGGCTGAAAAGCGTTTTTGTGCATTGTGCCATAACTTTTCAGGGAAGCTTCAGAACATGAAATTTTAACCTCCCACTATAGCAGAAAGGGTCTTTCTAGTAGTTGCACATCAAATCTAAGCTGTCTGAAGTGTTTTTCAAAAGTTATCAACACTTTTATGTTTGGCGTTCCGAAACCCACCTTATCTCAGGCTGAAAAGCGTTTTTGTGCATTGTGCCATAACTTTTCAGGAAAGCTTCAGAACATGAAATTTTAAGCTCCCACTACAGCAGAAAGGGTCTTTCTAGTAGGTGCACATCAAATCTAAGCTCTCTGAAGTGTTTTTCGAAAGTTATCAACACTATTATGTTTGGCGTTCCGAAACCCACCTTATCTCAGGCTGAAAAGCGTTTTTGTGCATTGTGCCATAACTTTTCAGGGAAGCTTCAGAACATGAAATTTTAATCTCCCACTATAGCAGAAAGGGTCTTTCTAGTAGTTGCACATCAAATCTAAGCTGTCTGAAGTGTTTTTCGAAAGTTATCAACACTTTTATGTTTGGCGTTCCGAAACCCACCTTATCTCAGGCTGAAAAGCGTTTTTGTGCATTGTGCCATAACTTTTCAGGAAAGCTTCAGAACATGAAATTTTAACCTCCCACTATAGCAGAAAGGGTCTTTCTAGTAGTTGCACATCAAATCTAAACTGTCTGAAGTGTTTTTCCAAAGTTATTAACACTTTTATGTTTGGCGTTCCGAAACCCACCTTATCTCAGGCTGAAAAGCGTTTTTGTGCATTGTGCCATAACTTTTCAGGGAAGCTTCAGAACATGAAATTTTAACCTCCCACTATAGCAGAAAGGGTCTTTCTAGTAGGTGCACATCAAATCTAAGCTGTCTGAAGTGTTTTTCGAAAGTTATCAACACTTTTATGTTTGGCGTTCCGAAACCCACCTTATCTCAGGCTGAAAAGCGTTTTTGTGCATTGTGCCATAACTTTTCAGGGAAGCTTCAGAACATGAAATTTTAACCTCCCACTATAGCAGAAAGGGTCTTTCTAGTAGTTGCACATCAAATCTAAGCTGTCTGAAGTGTTTTTCAAAAGTTATCAACACTTTTATGTTTGGCGTTCCGAAACCCACCTTATCTCAGGCTGAAAAGCGTTTTTGTGCATTGTGCCATAACTTTTCAGGAAAGCTTCAGAACATGAAATTTTAACCTCCCACTATAGCAGAAAGGGTCTTTCTAGTAGTTGCACATCAAATCTAAACTGTCTGAAGTGTTTTTCCAAAGTTATCAACACTTTTATGTTTGGCGTTCCGAAACCCACCTTATCTCAGGCTGAAAAGCGTTTTTGTGCATTGTGCCATAACTTTTCAGGGAAGCTTCAGAACATGAAATTTTAACCTCCCACTATAGCAGAAAGGGTCTTTCTAGTAGTTGCACATCAAATCTAAGCTGTCTGAAGTGTTTTTCAAAAGTTATCAACACTTTTATGTTTGGCGTTCCGAAACCCACCTTATCTCAGGCTGAAAAGCGTTTTTGTGCATTGTGCCATAACTTTTCAGGAAAGCTTCAGAACATGAAATTTTAACCTCCCACTATAGCAGAAAGGGTCTTTCTAGTAGGTGCACATCAAATCTAAGCTCTCTGAAGTGTTTTTCGAAAGTTATCAACACTTTTATGTTTGGCGTTCCGAAACCCACCTTATCTCAGGCTGAAAAGCGTTTTTGTGCATTGTGCCATAACTTTTCAGGGAAGCTTCAGAACATGAAATTTTAACCTCCCACTATAGCAGAAAGGGTCTTTCTAGTAGTTGCACATCAAATCTAAACTGTCTGAAGTGTTTTTCCAAAGTTATTAACACTTTTATGTTTGGCGTTCCGAAACCCACCTTATCTCAGGCTGAAAAGCGTTTTTGTGCATTGTGCCATAACTTTTCAGGGAAGCTTCAGAACATGAAATTTTAACCTCCCACTATAGCAGAAAGGGTCTTTCTAGTAGTTGCACATCAAATCTAAACTGTCTGAAGTGTTTTTCCAAAGTTATCAACACTTTTATGTTTGGCGTTCCGAAACCCACCTTATCTCAGGCTGAAAAGCGTTTTTGTGCATTGTGCCATAACTTTTCAGGGAAGCTTCAGAACATGAAATTTTAACCTCCCACTATAGCAGAAAGGGTCTTTCTAGTAGTTGCACATCAAATCTAAGCTGTCTGAAGTGTTTTTCCAAAGTTATCAACACTTTTATGTTTGGCGTTCCGAAACCCACCTTATCTCAGGCTGAAAAGCGTTTTTACGCATTGTGCCATAACTTTTCAGGAAAGCTTCAGAACATGAAATTTTAACCTCCCACTATAGCAGAAAGGGTCTTTCTAGTAGTTGCACATCAAATCTAAACTGTCTGAAGTGTTTTTCCAAAGTTATTAACACTTTTATGTTTGGCCTTCCGAAACCCACCTTATCTCAGGCTGAAAAGCGTTTTTGTGCATTGTGCCATAACTTTTCAGGGAAGCTTCAGAACATGAAATTTTAACCTCCCACTATAGCAGAAAGGGTCTTTCTAGTAGTTGCACATCAAATCTAAGCTGTCTGAAGTGTTTTTCGAAAGTTATCAACACTTTTATGTTTGGCGTTCCGAAACCCACCTTATCTCAGGCTGAAAAGCGTTTTTGTGCATTGTGCCATAACTTTTCAGGAAAGCTTCAGAACATGAAATTTTAACCTCCCACTATAGCAGAAAGGGTCTTTCTAGTAGTTGCACATCAAATCTAAACTGTCTGAAGTGTTTTTCCAAAGTTATTAACACTTTTATGTTTGGCGTTCCGAAACCCACCTTATCTCAGGCTGAAAAGCGTTTTTGTGCATTGTGCCATAACTTTTCAGGGAAGCTTCAGAACATGAAATTTTAACCTCCCACTATAGCAGAAAGGGTCTTTCTAGTAGGTGCACATCAAATCTAAGCTGTCTGAAGTGTTTTTCGAAAGTTATCAACACTTTTATGTTTGGCGTTCCGAAACCCACCTTATCTCAGGCTGAAAAGCGTTTTTGTGCATTGTGCCATAACTTTTCAGGGAAGCTTCAGAACATGAAATTTTAACCTCCCACTATAGCAGAAAGGGTCTTTCTAGTAGTTGCACATCAAATCTAAACTGTCTGAAGTGTTTTTCCAAAGTTATCAACACTTTTATGTTTGGCGTTCCGAAACCCACCTTATCTCAGGCTGAAAAGCGTTTTTGTGCATTGTGCCATAACTTTTCAGGGAAGCTTCAGAACATGAAATTTTAACCTCCCTCTATAGCAGAAAGGGTCTTTCTAGTAGTTGCACATCAAATCTAAACTGTCTGAAGTGTTTTTCCAAAGTTATTAACACTTTTATGTTTGGCGTTCCGAAACCCACCTTATCTCAGGCTGAAAAGCGTTTTTGTGCATTGTGCCATAACTTTTCAGGGAAGCTTCAGAACATGAAATTTTAACCTCCCACTATAGCAGAAAGGGTCTTTCTAGTAGTTGCACATCAAATCTAAACTGTCTGAAGTGTTTTTCCAAAGTTATCAACACTTTTATGTTTGGCGTTCCGAAACCCACCTTATCTCAGGCTGAAAAGCGTTTTTACGCATTGTGCCATAACTTTTCAGGGAAGCTTCAGAACATGAAATTTTAACCTCCCACTATAGCAGAAAGGGTCTTTCTAGTAGGTGCACATCAAATCTAAGCTGTCTGAAGTGTTTTTCGAAAGTTATCAACACTTTTATGTTTGGCGTTCCGAAACCCACCTTATCTCAGGCTGAAAAGCGTTTTTGTGCATTGTGCCATAACTTTTCAGGGAAGCTTCAGAACATGAAATTTTAACCTCCCACTATAGCAGAAAGGGTCTTTCTAGTAGTTGCACATCAAATCTAAGCTGTCTGAAGTGTTTTTCAAAAGTTATCAACACTTTTATGTTTGGCGTTCCGAAACCCACCTTATCTCAGGCTGAAAAGCGTTTTTGTGCATTGTGCCATAACTTTTCAGGAAAGCTTCAGAACATGAAATTTTAAGCTCCCACTACAGCAGAAAGGGTCTTTCTAGTAGGTGCACATCAAATCTAAGCTCTCTGAAGTGTTTTTCGAAAGTTATCAACACTTTTATGTTTGGCGTTCCGAAACCCACCTTATCTCAGGCTGAAAAGCGTTTTTGTGCATTGTGCCATAACTTTTCAGGGAAGCTTCAGAACATGAAATTTTAATCTCCCACTATAGCAGAAAGGGTCTTTCTAGTAGTTGCACATCAAATCTAAACTGTCTGAAGTGTTTTTCCAAAGTTATTAACACTTTTATGTTTGGCGTTCCGAAACCCACCTTATCTCAGGCTGAAAAGCGTTTTTGTGCATTGTGCCATAACTTCTCAGGGAAGCTTCAGAACATGAAATTTTAACCTCCCACTATAGCAGAAAGGGTCTTTCTAGTAGTTGCACATCAAATCTAAACTGTCTGAAGTGTTTTTCCAAAGTTATCAACACTTTTATGTTTGGCGTTCCGAAACCCACCTTATCTCAGGCTGAAAAGCGTTTTTACGCATTGTGCCATAACTTTTCAGGGAAGCTTCAGAACATGAAATTTTAACCTCCCACTATAGCAGAAAGGGTCTTTCTAGTAGGTGCACATCAAATCTAAGCTGTCTGAAGTGTTTTTCGAAAGTTATCAACACTTTTATGTTTGGCGTTCCGAAACCCACCTTATCTCAGGCTGAAAAGCGTTTTTGTGCATTGTGCCATAACTTTTCAGGGAAGCTTCAGAACATGAAATTTTAACCTCCCACTATAGCAGAAAGGGTCTTTCTAGTAGTTGCACATCAAATCTATACTGTCTGAAATGTTTTTCCAAAGTTATTAACACTTTTATGTTTGGCGTTCCGAAACCCACCTTATCTCAGGCTGAAAAGCGTTTTTGTGCATTGTGCCATAACTTTTCAGGGAAGCTTCAGAACATGAAATTTTAACCTCCCACTATAGCAGAAAGGGTCTTTCTAGTAGTTGCACATCAAATCTAAACTGTCTGAAGTGTTTTTCCAAAGTTATTAACACTTTTATGTTTGGCGTTCCGAAACCCACCTTATCTCAGGCTGAAAAGCGTTTTTGTGCATTGTGCCATAACTTTTCAGGGAAGCTTCAGAACATGAAATTTTAACCTCCCACTATAGCAGAAAGGGTCTTTCTAGTAGTTGCACATCAAATCTAAACTGTCTGAAGTGTTTTTCCAAAGTTATCAACACTTTTATGTTTGGCGTTCCGAAACCCACCTTATCTCAGGCTGAAAAGCGTTTTTACGCATTGTGCCATAACTTTTCAGGGAAGCTTCAGAACATGAAATTTTAACCTCCCACTATAGCAGAAAGGGTCTTTCTAGTAGGTGCACATCAAATCTAAGCTGTCTGAAGTGTTTTTCGAAAGTTATCAACACTTTTATGTTTGGCGTTCCGAAACCCACGTTATCTCAGGCTGAAAAGCGTTTTTGTGCATTGTGCCATAACTTTTCAGGGAAGCTTCAGAACATGAAATTTTAACCTCCCACTATAGCAGAAAGGGTCTTTCTAGTAGTTGCACATCAAATCTAAGCTGTCTGAAGTGTTTTTCAAAAGTTATCAACACTTTTATGTTTGGCGTTCCGAAACCCACCTTATCTCAGGCTGAAAAGCGTTTTTGTGCATTGTGCCATAACTTTTCAGGAAAGCTTCAGAACATGAAATTTTAAGCTCCCACTACAGCAGAAAGGGTCTTTCTAGTAGGTGCACATCAAATCTAAGCTCTCTGAAGTGTTTTTCGAAAGTTATCAACACTTTTATGTTTGGCGTTCCGAAACCCACCTTATCTCAGGCTGAAAAGCGTTTTTGTGCATTGTGCCATAACTTTTCAGGGAAGCTTCAGAACATGAAATTTTAATCTCCCACTATAGCAGAAAGGGTCTTTCTAGTAGTTGCACATCAAATCTAAGCTGTCTGAAGTGTTTTTCGAAAGTTATCAACACTTTTATGTTTGGCGTTCCGAAACCCACCTTATCTCAGGCTGAAAAGCGTTTTTGTGCATTGTGCCATAACTTTTCAGGAAAGCTTCAGAACATGAAATTTTAACCTCCCACTATAGCAGAAAGGGTCTTTCTAGTAGTTGCACATCAAATCTAAACTGTCTGAAGTGTTTTTCCAAAGTTATTAACACTTTTATGTTTGGCGTTCCGAAACCCACCTTATCTCAGGCTGAAAAGCGTTTTTGTGCATTGTGCCATAACTTTTCAGGGAAGCTTCAGAACATGAAATTTTAACCTCCCACTATAGCAGAAAGGGTCTTTCTAGTAGGTGCACATCAAATCTAAGCTGTCTGAAGTGTTTTTCGAAAGTTATCAACACTTTTATGTTTGGCGTTCCGAAACCCACCTTATCTCAGGCTGAAAAGCGTTTTTGTGCATTGTGCCATAACTTTTCAGGGAAGCTTCAGAACATGAAATTTTAACCTCCCACTATAGCAGAAAGGGTCTTTCTAGTAGTTGCACATCAAATCTAAGCTGTCTGAAGTGTTTTTCAAAAGTTATCAACACTTTTATGTTTGGCGTTCCGAAACCCACCTTATCTCAGGCTGAAAAGCGTTTTTGTGCATTGTGCCATAACTTTTCAGGAAAGCTTCAGAACATGAAATTTTAACCTCCCACTATAGCAGAAAGGGTCTTTCTAGTAGTTGCACATCAAATCTAAACTGTCTGAAGTGTTTTTCCAAAGTTATCAACACTTTTATGTTTGGCGTTCCGAAACCCACCTTATCTCAGGCTGAAAAGCGTTTTTGTGCATTGTGCCATAACTTTTCAGGGAAGCTTCAGAACATGAAATTTTAACCTCCCACTATAGCAGAAAGGGTCTTTCTAGTAGTTGCACATCAAATCTAAGCTGTCTGAAGTGTTTTTCAAAAGTTATCAACACTTTTATGTTTGGCGTTCCGAAACCCACCTTATCTCAGGCTGAAAAGCGTTTTTGTGCATTGTGCCATAACTTTTCAGGAAAGCTTCAGAACATGAAATTTTAACCTCCCACTATAGCAGAAAGGGTCTTTCTAGTAGGTGCACATCAAATCTAAGCTCTCTGAAGTGTGTTTCGAAAGTTATCAACACTTTTATGTTTGGCGTTCCGAAACCCACCTTATCTCAGGCTGAAAAGCGTTTTTGTGCATTGTGCCATAACTTTTCAGGGAAGCTTCAGAACATGAAATTTTAACCTCCCACTATAGCAGAAAGGGTCTTTCTAGTAGTTGCACATCAAATCTAAACTGTCTGAAGTGTTTTTCCAAAGTTATTAACACTTTTATGTTTGGCGTTCCGAAACCCACCTTATCTCAGGCTGAAAAGCGTTTTTGTGCATTGTGCCATAACTTTTCAGGGAAGCTTCAGAACATGAAATTTTAACCTCCCACTATAGCAGAAAGGGTCTTTCTAGTAGTTGCACATCAAATCTAAACTGTCTGAAGTGTTTTTCCAAAGTTATCAACACTTTTATGTTTGGCGTTCCGAAACCCACCTTATCTCAGGCTGAAAAGCGTTTTTGTGCATTGTGCCATAACTTTTCAGGGAAGCTTCAGAACATGAAATTTTAACCTCCCACTATAGCAGAAAGGGTCTTTCTAGTAGTTGCACATCAAATCTAAGCTGTCTGAAGTGTTTTTCCAAAGTTATCAACACTTTTATGTTTGGCGTTCCGAAACCCACCTTATCTCAGGCTGAAAAGCGTTTTTACGCATTGTGCCATAACTTTTCAGGAAAGCTTCAGAACATGAAATTTTAACCTCCCACTATAGCAGAAAGGGTCTTTCTAGTAGTTGCACATCAAATCTAAACTGTCTGAAGTGTTTTTCCAAAGTTATTAACACTTTTATGTTTGGCCTTCCGAAACCCACCTTATCTCAGGCTGAAAAGCGTTTTTGTGCATTGTGCCATAACTTTTCAGGGAAGCTTCAGAACATGAAATTTTAACCTCCCACTATAGCAGAAAGGGTCTTTCTAGTAGTTGCACATCAAATCTAAGCTGTCTGAAGTGTTTTTCGAAAGTTATCAACACTTTTATGTTTGGCGTTCCGAAACCCACCTTATCTCAGGCTGAAAAGCGTTTTTGTGCATTGTGCCATAACTTTTCAGGAAAGCTTCAGAACATGAAATTTTAACCTCCCACTATAGCAGAAAGGGTCTTTCTAGTAGTTGCACATCAAATCTAAACTGTCTGAAGTGTTTTTCCAAAGTTATTAACACTTTTATGTTTGGCGTTCCGAAACCCACCTTATCTCAGGCTGAAAAGCGTTTTTGTGCATTGTGCCATAACTTTTCAGGGAAGCTTCAGAACATGAAATTTTAACCTCCCACTATAGCAGAAAGGGTCTTTCTAGTAGGTGCACATCAAATCTAAGCTGTCTGAAGTGTTTTTCGAAAGTTATCAACACTTTTATGTTTGGCGTTCCGAAACCCACCTTATCTCAGGCTGAAAAGCGTTTTTGTGCATTGTGCCATAACTTTTCAGGGAAGCTTCAGAACATGAAATTTTAACCTCCCACTATAGCAGAAAGGGTCTTTCTAGTAGTTGCACATCAAATCTAAACTGTCTGAAGTGTTTTTCCAAAGTTATCAACACTTTTATGTTTGGCGTTCCGAAACCCACCTTATCTCAGGCTGAAAAGCGTTTTTGTGCATTGTGCCATAACTTTTCAGGGAAGCTTCAGAACATGAAATTTTAACCTCCCACTATAGCAGAAAGGGTCTTTCTAGTAGTTGCACATCAAATCTAAACTGTCTGAAGTGTTTTTCCAAAGTTATTAACACTTTTATGTTTGGCGTTCCGAAACCCACCTTATCTCAGGCTGAAAAGCGTTTTTGTGCATTGTGCCATAACTTTTCAGGGAAGCTTCAGAACATGAAATTTTAACCTCCCACTATAGCAGAAAGGGTCTTTCTAGTAGTTGCACATCAAATCTAAACTGTCTGAAGTGTTTTTCCAAAGTTATCAACACTTTTATGTTTGGCGTTCCGAAACCCACCTTATCTCAGGCTGAAAAGCGTTTTTACGCATTGTGCCATAACTTTTCAGGGAAGCTTCAGAACATGAAATTTTAACCTCCCACTATAGCAGAAAGGGTCTTTCTAGTAGGTGCACATCAAATCTAAGCTGTCTGAAGTGTTTTTCGAAAGTTATCAACACTTTTATGTTTGGCGTTCCGAAACCCACCTTATCTCAGGCTGAAAAGCGTTTTTGTGCATTGTGCCATAACTTTTCAGGGAAGCTTCAGAACATGAAATTTTAACCTCCCACTATAGCAGAAAGGGTCTTTCTAGTAGGTGCACATCAAATCTAAGCTGTCTGAAGTGTTTTTCGAAAGTTATCAACACTTTTATGTTTGGCGTTCCGAAACCCACCTTATCTCAGGCTGAAAAGCGTTTTTGTGCATTGTGCCATAACTTTTCAGGGAAGCTTCAGAACATGAAATTTTAACCTCCCACTATAGCAGAAAGGATCTTTCTAGTAGTTGCACATCAAATCTAAGCTGTCTGAAGTGTTTTTCAAAAGTTATCAACACTTTTATGTTTGGCGTTCCGAAACCCACCTTATCTCAGGCTGAAAAGCGTTTTTGTGCATTGTGCCATAACTTTTCAGGGAAGCTTCAGAACATGAAATTTTAACCTCCCACTATAGCAGAAAGGGTCTTTCTAGTAGTTGCACATCAAATCTAAACTGTCTGAAGTGTTTTTCCAAAGTTATCAACACTTTTATGTTTGGCGTTCCGAAACCCACCTTATCTCAGGCTGAAAAGCGTTTTTGTGCATTGTGCCATAACTTTTCAGGGAAGCTTCAGAACATGAAATTTTAACCTCCCACTATAGCAGAAAGGATCTTTCTAGTAGTTGCACATCAAATCTAAGCTGTCTGAAGTGTTTTTCAAAAGTTATCAACACTTTTATGTTTGGCGTTCCGAAACCCACCTTATCTCAGGCTGAAAAGCGTTTTTGTGCATTGTGCCATAACTTTTCAGGGAAGCTTCAGAACATGAAATTTTAACCTCCCACTATAGCAGAAAGGGTCTTTCTAGTAGTTGCACATCAAATCTAAACTGTCTGAAGTGTTTTTCCAAAGTTATCAACACTTTTATGTTTGGCGTTCCGAAACCCACCTTATCTCAGGCTGAAAAGCGTTTTTACGCATTGTGCCATAACTTTTCAGGGAAGCTTCAGAACATGAAATTTTAACCTCCCACTATAGCAGAAAGGGTCTTTCTAGTAGGTGCACATCAAAACTAAGCTGTCTGAAGTGTTTTTCGAAAGTTATCAACACTTTTATGTTTGGCGTTCCGAAACCCACCTTATCTCAGGCTGAAAAGCGTTTTTGTGCATTGTGCCATAACTTTTCAGGGAAGCTTCAGAACATGAAATTTTAACCTCCCACAATAGCAGAAAGGGTCTTTCTAGTAGTTGCACATCAAATCTAAACTGTCTGAAGTGTTTTTCCAAAGTTATTAACACTTTTATGTTTGGCGTTCCGAAACCCACCTTATCTCAGGCTGAAAAGCGTTTTTGTGCATTGTGCCATAACTTTTCAGGGAAGCTTCAGAACATGAAATTTTAACCTCCCACTATAGCAGAAAGGGTCTTTCTAGTAGTTGCACATCAAATCTAAACTGTCTGAAGTGTTTTTCCAAAGTTATCAACACTTTTATGTTTGGCGTTCCGAAACCCACCTTATCTCAGGCTGAAAAGCGTTTTTGTGCATTGTGCCATAACTTTTCAGGGAAGCTTCAGAACATGAAATTTTAACCTCCCACTATAGCAGAAAGGGTCTTTCTAGTAGTTGCACATCAAATCTAAACTGTCTGAAGTGTTTTTCCAAAGTTATCAACACTTTTATGTTTGGCGTTCCGAAACCCACCTTATCTCAGGCTGAAAAGCGTTTTTACGCATTGTGCCATAACTTTTCAGGGAAGCTTCAGAACATGAAATTTTAACCTCCCACTATAGCAGAAAGGGTCTTTCTAGTAGGTGCACATCAAATCTAAGCTGTCTGAAGTGTTTTTCGAAAGTTATCAACACTTTTATGTTTGGCGTTCCGAAACCCACCTTATCTCAGGCTGAAAAGCGTTTTTGTGCATTGTGCCATAACTTTTCAGGGAAGCTTCAGAACATGAAATTTTAACCTCCCACTATAGCAGAAAGGGTCTTTCTAGTAGTTGCACATCAAATCTAAACTGTCTGAAGTGTTTTTCCAAAGTTATTAACACTTTTATGTTTGGCGTTCCGAAACCCACCTTATCTCAGGCTGAAAAGCGTTTTTGTGCATTGTGCCATAACTTTTCAGGGAAGCTTCAGAACATGAAATTTTAACCTCCCACTATAGCAGAAAGGGTCTTTCTAGTAGTTGCACATCAAATCTAAACTGTCTGAAGTGTTTTTCCAAAGTTATCAACACTTTTATGTTTGGCGTTCCGAAACCCACCTTATCTCAGGCTGAAAAGCGTTTTTGTGCATTGTGCCATAACTTTTCAGGGAAGCTTCAGAACATGAAATTTTAACCTCCCACTATAGCAGAAAGGGTCTTTCTAGTAGTTGCACATCAAATCTAAACTGTCTGAAGTGTTTTTCCAAAGTTATCAACACTTTTATGTTTGGCGTTCCGAAACCCACCTTATCTCAGGCTGAAAAGCGTTTTTACGCATTGTGCCATAACTTTTCAGGGAAGCTTCAGAACATGAAATTTTAACCTCCCACTATAGCAGAAAGGGTCTTTCTAGTAGGTGCACATCAAATCTAAGCTGTCTGAAGTGTTTTTCGAAAGTTATCAACACTTTTATGTTTGGCGTTCCGAAACCCACCTTATCTCAGGCTGAAAAGCGTTTTTGTGCATTGTGCCATAACTTTTCAGGGAAGCTTCAGAACATGGAATTTTAACCTCCCACTATAGCAGAAAGGGTCTTTCTAGTAGTTGCACATCAAATCTAAGCTGTCTGAAGTGTTTTTCAAAAGTTATCAACACTTTTATGTTTGGCGTTCCGAAACCCACCTTATCTCAGGCTGAAAAGCGTTTTTGTGCATTGTGCCATAACTTTTCAGGAAAGCTTCAGAACATGAAATTTTAACCTCCCACTATAGCAGAAAGGGTCTTTCTAGTAGGTGCACATCAAATCTAAGCTGTCTGAAGTGTTTTTCGAAAGTTATCAACACTTTTATGTTTGGCGTTCCGAAACCCACCTTATCTCAGGCTGAAAAGCGTTTTTGTGCATTGTGCCATAACTTTTCAGGGAAGCTTCAGAACATGAAATTTTAACCTCCCACTATAGCAGAAAGGGTCTTTCTAGTAGTTGCACATCAAATCTAAACTGTCTGAATTGTTTTTCCAAAGTTATTAACACTTTTATGTTTGGCGTTCCGAAACCCACCTTATCTCAGGCTGAAAAGCGTTTTTGTGCATTGTGCCATAACTTTTCAGGGAAGCTTCAGAACATGAAATTTTAACCTCCCACTATAGCAGAAAGGGTCTTTCTAGTAGTTGCACATCAAATCTAAACTGTCTGAAGTGTTTTTCCAAAGTTATTAACACTTTTATGTTTGGCGTTCCGAAACCCACCTTATCTCAGGCTGAAAAGCGTTTTTGTGCATTGTGCCATAACTTTTCAGGGAAGCTTCAGAACATGAAATTTTAACCTCCCACTATAGCAGAAAGGGTCTTTCTAGTAGTTGCACATCAAATCTAAACTGTCTGAAGTGTTTTTCCAAAGTTATCAACACTTTTATGTTTGGCGTTCCGAAACCCACCTTATCTCAGGCTGAAAAGCGTTTTTGTGCATTGTGCCATAACTTTTCAGGAAAGCTTCAGAACATGAAATTTTAACCTCCCACTATAGCAGAAAGGGTCTTTCTAGTAGTTGCACATCAAATCTAAGCTGTCTGAAGTGTTTTTCCAAAGTTATTAACACTTTTATGTTTGGCGTTCCGAAACCCACCTTATGTCAGGCTGAAAAGCGTTTTTGTGCATTGTGCCATAACTTTTCAGGGAAGCTTCAGAACATGAAATTTTAACCTCCCACTATAGCAGAAAGGGTCTTTCTAGTAGTTGCACATCAAATCTAAACTGTCTGAAGTGTTTTTCCAAAGTTATCAACACTTTTATGTTTGGCGTTCCGAAACCCACCTTATCTCAGGCTGAAAAGCGTTTTTACGCATTGTGCCATAACTTTTCAGGGAAGCTTCAGAACATGAAATTTTAACCTCCCACTATAGCAGAAAGGGTCTTTCTAGTAGGTGCACATCAAATCTAAGCTCTCTGAAGTGTTTTTCGAAAGTTATCAACACTTTTATGTTTGGCGTTCCGAAACCCACCTTATCTCAGGCTGAAAAGCGTTTTTGTGCATTGTGCCATAACTTTTCAGGAAAGCTTCAGAACATGAAATTTTAACCTCCCACTATAGCAGAAAGGGTCTTTCTAGTAGTTGCACATCAAATCTAAACTGTCTGAAGTGTTTTTCCAAAGTTATCAACACTTTTATGTTTGGCGTTCCGAAACCCACCTTATCTCAGGCTGAAAAGCGTTTTTACGCATTGTGCCATAACTTTTCAGGGAAGCTTCAGAACATGAAATTTTAACCTCCCACTATAGCAGAAAGGGTCTTTCTAGTAGGTGCACATCAAATCTAAGCTGTCTGAAGTGTTTTTCGAAAGTTATCAACACTTTTATGTTTGGCGTTCCGAAACCCACCTTATCTCAGGCTGAAAAGCGTTTTTGTGCATTGTGCCATAACTTTTCAGGGAAGCTTCAGAACATGAAATTTTAACCTCCCACTATAGCAGAAAGGATCTTTCTAGTAGTTGCACATCAAATCTAAGCTGTCTGAAGTGTTTTTCAAAAGTTATCAACACTTTTATGTTTGGCGTTCCGAAACCCACCTTATCTCAGGCTGAAAAGCGTTTTTGTGCATTGTGCCATAACTTTTCAGGAAAGCTTCAGAACATGAAATTTTAACCTCCCACTATAGCAGAAAGGGTCTTTCTAGTAGTTGCACATCAAATCTAAACTGTCTGAAGTGTTTTTCCAAAGTTATTAACACTTTTATGTTTGGCGTTCCGAAACCCACCTTATCTCAGGCTGAAAAGCGTTTTTGTGCATTGTGCCATAACTTTTCAGGGAAGCTTCAGAACATGAAATTTTAACCTCCCACTATAGCACAAAGGGTCTTTCTAGTAGTTGCACATCAAATCTAAACTGTCTGAAGTGTTTTTCCAAAGTTATCAACACTTTTATGTTTGGCGTTCCGAAACCCACCTTATCTCAGGCTGAAAAGCGTTTTTACGCATTGTGCCATAACTTTTCAGGGAAGCTTCAGAACATGAAATTTTAACCTCCCACTATAGCAGAAAGGGTCTTTCTAGTAGGTGCACATCAAATCTAAGCTGTCTGAAGTGTTTTTCGAAAGTTATCAACACTTTTATGTTTGGCGTTCCGAAACCCACCTTATCTCAGGCTGAAAAGCGTTTTTGTGCATTGTGCCATAACTTTTCAGGGAAGCTTCAGAACATGAAATTTTAACCTCCCACTATAGCAGAAAGGGTCTTTCTAGTAGTTGCACATCAAATCTAAACTGTCTGAAGTGTTTTTCCAAAGTTATCAACACTTTTATGTTTGGCGTTCCGAAACCCACCTTATCTCAGGCTGAAAAGCGTTTTTGTGCATTGTGCCATAACTTTTCAGGGAAGCTTCAGAACATGAAATTTTAACCTCCCACTATAGCAGAAAGGGTCTTTCTAGTAGTTGCACATCAAATCTAAACTGTCTGAAGTGTTTTTCCAAAGTTATTAACACTTTTATGTTTGGCGTTCCGAAACCCACCTTATCTCAGGCTGAAAAGCGTTTTTGTGCATTGTGCCATAACTTTTCAGGGAAGCTTCAGAACATGAAATTTTAACCTCCCACTATAGCAGAAAGGGTCTTTCTAGTAGTTGCACATCAAATCCAAACTGTCTGAAGTGTTTTTCCAAAGTTATCAACACTTTTATGTTTGGCGTTCCGAAACCCACCTTATCTCAGGCTGAAAAGCGTTTTTACGCATTGTGCCATAACTTTTCAGGGAAGCTTCAGAACATGAAATTTTAACCTCCCACTATAGCAGAAAGGGTCTTTCTAGTAGGTGCACATCAAATCTAAGCTGTCTGAAGTGTTTTTCGAAAGTTATCAACACTTTTATGTTTGGCGTTCCGAAACCCACCTTATCTCAGGCTGAAAAGCGTTTTTGTGCATTGTGCCATAACTTTTCAGGGAAGCTTCAGAACATGAAATTTTAACCTCCCACTATAGCAGAAAGGGTCTTTCTAGTAGTTGCACATCAAATCTAAGCTGTCTGAAGTGTTTTTCAAAAGTTATCAACACTTTTATGTTTGGCGTTCCGAAACCCACCTTATCTCAGGCTGAAAAGCGTTTTTGTGCATTGTGCCATAACTTTTCAGGAAAGCTTCAGAACATGAAATTTTAACCTCCCACTATAGCAGAAAGGGTCTTTCTAGTAGGTGCACATCAAATCTAAGCTCTCTGAAGTGTTTTTCGAAAGTTATCAACACTTTTATGTTTGGCGTTCCGAAACCCACCTTATCTCAGGCTGAAAAGCGTTTTTGTGCATTGTGCCATAACTTTTCAGGGAAGCTTCAGAACATGAAATTTTAACCTCCCACTATAGCAGAAAGGGTCTTTCTAGTAGTTGCACATCAAATCTAAACTGTCTGAAGTGTTTTTCCAAAGTTATTAACACTTTTATGTTTGGCGTTCCGAAACCCACCTTATCTCAGGCTGAAAAGCGTTTTTGTGCATTGTGCCATAACTTTTCAGGGAAGCTTCAGAACATGAAATTTTAACCTCCCACTATAGCAGAAAGGGTCTTTCTAGTAGTTGCACATCAAATCTAAACTGTCTGAAGTGTTTTTCCAAAGTTATCAACACTTTTATGTTTGGCGTTCCGAAACCCACCTTATCTCAGGCTGATAAGCGTTTTTACGCATTGTGCCATAACTTTTCAGGGAAGCTTCAGAACATGAAATTTTAACCTCCCACTATAGCAGAAAGGGTCTTTCTAGTAGGTGCACATCAAATCTAAGCTGTCTGAAGTGTTTTTCGAAAGTTATCAACACTTTTATGTTTGGCGTTCCGAAACCCACCTTATCTCAGGCTGAAAAGCGTTTTTGTGCATTGTGCCATAACTTTTCAGGGAAGCTTCAGAACATGAAATTTTAACCTCCCACTATAGCAGAAAGGATCTTTCTAGTAGTTGCACATCAAATCTAAGCTGTCTGAAGTGTTTTTCAAAAGTTATCAACACTTTTATGTTTGGCGTTCCGAAACCCACCTTATCTCAGGCTGAAAAGCGTTTTTGTGCATTGTGCCATAACTTTTCAGGGAAGCTTCAGAACATGAAATTTTAACCTCCCACTATAGCAGAAAGGGTCTTTCTAGTAGGTGCACATCAAATCTAAGCTGTCTGAAGTGTTTTTCGAAAGTTATCAACACTTTTATGTTTGGCGTTCCGAAACCCACCTTATCTCAGGCTGAAAAGCGTTTTTGTGCATTGTGCCATAACTTTTCAGGGAAGCTTCAGAACATGAAATTTTAACCTCCCACTATAGCAGAAAGGGTCTTTCTAGTAGTTGCACATCAAATCTAAACTGTCTGAAGTGTTTTTCCAAAGTTATTAACACTTTTATGTTTGGCGTTCCGAAACCCACCTTATCTCAGGCTGAAAAGCGTTTTTGTGCATTGTGCCATAACTTTTCAGGGAAGCTTCAGAACATGAAATTTTAACCTCCCACTATAGCAGAAAGGGTCTTTCTAGTAGTTGCACATCAAATCTAAACTGTCTGAAGTGTTTTTCCAAAGTTATCAACACTTTTATGTTTGGCGTTCCGAAACCCACCTTATCTCAGGCTGAAAAGCGTTTTTGTGCATTGTGCCATAACTTTTCAGGGAAGCTTCAGAACATGAAATTTTAACCTCCCACTATAGCAGAAAGGGTCTTTCTAGTAGTTGCACATCAAATCTAAACTGTCTGAAGTGTTTTTCCAAAGTTATCAACACTTTTATGTTTGGCGTTCCGAAACCCACCTTATCTCAGGCTGAAAAGCGTTTTTACGCATTGTGCCATAACTTTTCAGGGAAGCTTCAGAACATGAAATTTTAACCTCCCACTATAGCAGAAAGGGTCTTTCTAGTAGGTGCACATCAAATCTAAGCTGTCTGAAGTGTTTTTCGAAAGTTATCAACACTTTTATGTTTGGCGTTCCGAAACCCACCTTATCTCAGGCTGAAAAGCGTTTTTGTGCATTGTGCCATAACTTTTCAGGGAAGCTTCAGAACATGAAATTTTAACCTCCCACTATAGCAGAAAGGGTCTTTCTAGTAGTTGCACATCAAATCTAAGCTGTCTGAAGTGTTTTTCAAAAGTTATCAACACTTTTATGTTTGGCGTTCCGAAACCCACCTTATCTCAGGCTGAAAAGCGTTTTTGTGCATTGTGCCATAACTTTTCAGGGAAGCTTCAGAACATGAAATTTTAACCTCCCACTATAGCAGAAAGGGTCTTTCTAGTAGGTGCACATCAAATCTAAGCTCTCTGAAGTGTTTTTCGAAAGTTATCAACACTTTTATGTTTGGCGTTCCGAAACCCACCTTATCTCAGGCTGAAAAGCGTTTTTGTGCATTGTGCCATAACTTTTCAGGGAAGCTTCAGAACATGAAATTTTAACCTCCCACTATAGCAGAAAGGGTCTTTCTAGTAGTTGCACATCAAATCTAAACTGTCTGAAGTGTTTTTCCAAAGTTATCAACACTTTTATGTTTGGCGTTCCGAAACCCACCTTATCTCAGGCTGAAAAGCGTTTTTACGCATTGTGCCATAACTTTTCAGGGAAGCTTCAGAACATGAAATTTTAACCTCCCACTATAGCAGAAAGGGTCTTTCTAGTAGGTGCACATCAAATCTAAGCTGTCTGAAGTGTTTTTCGAAAGTTATCAACACTTTTATGTTTGGCGTTCCGAAACCCACCTTATCTCAGGCTGAAAAGCGTTTTTGTGCATTGTGCCATAACTTTTCAGGGAAGCTTCAGAACATGAAATTTTAACCTCCCACTATAGCAGAAAGGGTCTTTCTAGTAGTTGCACATCAAATCTAAACTGTCTGAATTGTTTTTCCAAAGTTATTAACACTTTTATGTTTGGCGTTCCGAAACCCACCTTATCTCAGGCTGAAAAGCGTTTTTGTGCATTGTGCCATAACTTTTCAGGGAAGCTTCAGAACATGAAATTTTAACCTCCCACTATAGCAGAAAGGGTCTTTCTAGTAGTTGCACATCAAATCTAAACTGTCTGAAGTGTTTTTCCAAAGTTATTAACACTTTTATGTTTGGCGTTCCGAAACCCACCTTATCTCAGGCTGAAAAGCGTTTTTGTGCATTGTGCCATAACTTTTCAGGGAAGCTTCAGAACATGAAATTTTAACCTCCCACTATAGCAGAAAGGGTCTTTCTAGTAGTTGCACATCAAATCTAAACTGTCTGAAGTGTTTTTCCAAAGTTATCAACACTTTTATGTTTGGCGTTCCGAAACCCACCTTATCTCAGGCTGAAAAGCGTTTTTGTGCATTGTGCCATAACTTTTCAGGAAAGCTTCAGAACATGAAATTTTAACCTCCCACTATAGCAGAAAGGGTCTTTCTAGTAGTTGCACATCAAATCTAAGCTGTCTGAAGTGTTTTTCCAAAGTTATTAACACTTTTATGTTTGGCGTTCCGAAACCCACCTTATGTCAGGCTGAAAAGCGTTTTTGTGCATTGTGCCATAACTTTTCAGGGAAGCTTCAGAACATGAAATTTTAACCTCCCACTATAGCAGAAAGGGTCTTTCTAGTAGTTGCACATCAAATCTAAACTGTCTGAAGTGTTTTTCCAAAGTTATCAACACTTTTATGTTTGGCGTTCCGAAACCCACCTTATCTCAGGCTGAAAAGCGTTTTTGTGCATTGTGCCATAACTTTTCAGGGAAGCTTCAGAACATGAAATTTTAACCTCCCACTATAGCAGAAAGGGTCTTTCTAGTAGTTGCACATCAAATCTAAACTGTCTGAAGTGTTTTTCCAAAGTTATCAACACTTTTATGTTTGGCGTTCCGAAACCCACCTTATCTCAGGCTGAAAAGCGTTTTTGTGCATTGTGCCATAACTTTTCAGGAAAGCTTCAGAACATGAAATTTTAACCTCCCACTATAGCAGAAAGGGTCTTTCTAGTAGTTGCACATCAAATCTAAGCTGTCTGAAGTGTTTTTCCAAAGTTATTAACACTTTTATGTTTGGCGTTCCGAAACCCACCTTATGTCAGGCTGAAAAGCGTTTTTGTGCATTGTGCCATAACTTTTCAGGGAAGCTTCAGAACATGAAATTTTAACCTCCCACTATAGCAGAAAGGGTCTTTCTAGTAGTTGCACATCAAATCTAAACTGTCTGAAGTGTTTTTCCAAAGTTATCAACACTTTTATGTTTGGCGTTCCGAAACCCACCTTATCTCAGGCTGAAAAGCGTTTTTACGCATTGTGCCATAACTTTTCAGGGAAGCTTCAGAACATGAAATTTTAACCTCCCACTATAGCAGAAAGGGTCTTTCTAGTAGGTGCACATCAAATCTAAGCTCTCTGAAGTGTTTTTCGAAAGTTATCAACACTTTTATGTTTGGCGTTCCGAAACCCACCTTATCTCAGGCTGAAAAGCGTTTTTGTGCATTGTGCCATAACTTTTCAGGAAAGCTTCAGAACATGAAATTTTAACCTCCCACTATAGCAGAAAGGGTCTTTCTAGTAGTTGCACATCAAATCTAAACTGTCTGAAGTGTTTTTCCAAAGTTATTAACACTTTTATGTTTGGCGTTCCGAAACCCACCTTATCTCAGGCTGAAAAGCGTTTTTGTGCATTGTGCCATAACTTTTCAGGGAAGCTTCAGAACATGAAATTTTAACCTCCCACTATAGCAGAAAGGGTCTTTCTAGTAGTTGCACATCAAATCTAAACTGTCTGAAGTGTTTTTCCAAAGTTATCAACACTTTTATGTTTGGCGTTCCGAAACCCACCTTATCTCAGGCTGAAAAGCGTTTTTACGCATTGTGCCATAACTTTTCAGGGAAGCTTCAGAACATGAAATTTTAACCTCCCACTATAGCAGAAAGGGTCTTTCTAGTAGGTGCACATCAAATCTAAGCTGTCTGAAGTGTTTTTCGAAAGTTATCAACACTTTTATGTTTGGCGTTCCGAAACCCACCTTATCTCAGGCTGAAAAGCGTTTTTGTGCATTGTGCCATAACTTTTCAGGGAAGCTTCAGAACATGAAATTTTAACCTCCCACTATAGCAGAAAGGATCTTTCTAGTAGTTGCACATCAAATCTAAGCTGTCTGAAGTGTTTTTCAAAAGTTATCAACACTTTTATGTTTGGCGTCCCGAAACCCACCTTATCTCAGGCTGAAAAGCGTTTTTGTGCATTGTGCCATAACTTTTCAGGAAAGCTTCAGAACATGAAATTTTAACCTCCCACTATAGCAGAAAGGGTCTTTCTAATAGTTGCACATCAAATCTAAACTGTCTGAAGTGTTTTTCCAAAGTTATTAACACTTTTATGTTTGGCGTTCCGAAACCCACCTTATCTCAGGCTGAAAAGCGTTTTTGTGCATTGTGCCATAACTTTTCAGGGAAGCTTCAGAACATGAAATTTTAACCTCCCACTATAGCAGAAAGGGTCTTTCTAGTAGTTGCACATCAAATCTAAACTGTCTGAAGTGTTTTTCCAAAGTTATCAACACTTTTATGTTTGGCGTTCCGAAAACCACCTTATCTCAGGCTGAAAAGCGTTTTTACGCATTGTGCCATAACTTTTCAGGGAAGCTTCAGAACATGAAATTTTAACCTCCCACTATAGCAGAAAGGGTCTTTCTAGTAGGTGCACATCAAATCTAAACTGTCTGAAGTGTTTTTCCAAAGTTATCAACACTTTTATGTTTGGCGTTCCGAAACCCACCTTATCTCAGGCTGAAAAGCGTTTTTGTGCATTGTGCCATAACTTTTCAGGGAAGCTTCAGAACATGAAATTTTAACCTCCCACTATAGCAGAAAGGGTCTTTCTAGTAGTTGCACATCAAATCTAAACTGTCTGAAGTGTTTTTCCAAAGTTATCAACACTTTTATGTTTGGCGTTCCGAAACCCACCTTATCTCAGGCTGAAAAGCGTTTTTGTGCATTGTGCCATAACTTTTCAGGGAAGCTTCAGAACATGAAATTTTAACCTCCCACTATAGCAGAAAGGGTCTTTCTAGTAGTTGCACATCAAATCTAAACTGTCTGAAGTGTTTTTCCAAAGTTATTAACACTTTTATGTTTGGCGTTCCGAAACCCACCTTATCTCAGGCTGAAAAGCGTTTTTGTGCATTGTGCCATAACTTTTCAGGGAAGCTTCAGAACATGAAATTTTAACCTCCCACTATAGCAGAAAGGGTCTTTCTAGTAGTTGCACATCAAATCTAAACTGTCTGAAGTGTTTTTCCAAAGTTATCAACACTTTTATGTTTGGCGTTCCGAAACCCACCTTATCTCAGGCTGAAAAGCGTTTTTACGCATTGTGCCATAACTTTTCAGGGAAGCTTCAGAACATGAAATTTTAACCTCCCACTATAGCAGAAAGGGTCTTTCTAGTAGGTGCACATCAAATCTAAGC